>NC_037676.1:27333880-27608813 GCF_003255815.1 Theropithecus gelada
CTGGCCAACATGTGAAACTCCGTCTGTACTAAAAATACAGAAATAAAACATTAGCCGGATGTGGTGGCACGCGCCTGTAATCCCAGCTACTCAGAAGGCTGAGGCAGGAGAATCACTTGAGCCAGGGAGGTAGAGGTTGCAGTGAACTGAGATTACACCACTGCACTACAGCCTGGGTGACAAGAGCAAAACTCCATCTCAAAAAAATAAATACAATAATAATAATAATAAAATAAAATAATTATTATTATCATGAACAAAAGTCTGATCCTAGCAGTTCCTCCTCATCCCTTCAGGATGACTGGACAGAGTGACTTGGGGTTGCTTGGTAATTTCTGAGTGCCTGGCATATTGCCCTGACAAGGGGGGAGGTCTGGACCTCTGGTCTGTGTTACTTGAGCAGATCAGCACATGTTTGGTTTGCATTTGCAGTCTCCCTGTGCTGAGAGGAGAGAAAATAGCTATGAACTGCTGGCAGAAGTTTAAGATCCTCCCCACTCCCTGGGTCTGCTTTCCGTAGTCATACAAAGGTGTTCAGCTACCACCTGACTAAAAGGAATTCTGCTCACTCTCTCTTCGATTTTTTTTTTTTTTTTAAGACAGGGTCTTGCTCTGTCACCCAGGCTGGAGTGCAGTGGTGCGATGATAGCTCACTGCAGCCTCAAACTCCTGGGCTCAAGTGATTCTCTTGCTTTATCCTCCCAAATAGCTGGGATTACAGGTGCATGCCACCGCGCCCAGCTAATTTTTGTATGTTTAGTAGAGATGGGGGTCTTGTTGTCCAGGCTGGTCTCAAACTCCTGGCTTCAAGTGATCCTCCTGCCTCAGCCTTCCAAAGTGCAGGGATTACAGGCGTGAGCCACTGTGCCTGGCCTAAAAAGTGTTTTAATTGTGGAAAAATACACATAACAAAATTTACCATCTTAATCCTTTTTATGTGTACAGCTCAGTTGTGTTAAGTACATTCACATCATTGTGTAGTTTCTCCACCATCATCCCCAGAACATTTTCATCTTCCCAGACTGAGACTCTGTCCTCATTCAACACTAATCCCCATTCCTCCTGCCCTCAGTCCCTGGCAACCCCATTCTACTTCCTGTCTCTAGGAATCTGACTTCCCTTGGTGCCTCATGTAAGTGGAATCTTACAGCTTTGCTTGCTGTGACTGGCTCATTTCACTAGCATCATGTCCTTAAGTTTCATCCATGTTGTAGCATGGGTCCAAATTTCCTTCTTTTCTTCCTTTTTTTTTTTTTTTGTTTGTTTGTTTGGAGACAAAGTCTCGCTCTGTCACCCAGGTTGGAGTGCAGTGAAACGATCTCAGCTCACTGCAATCTCCACCTCCTGGGTTCAAGTTGTTCTTGTGCCTCAGCCTCCTAAGTAGCTGGGATTACAGGCGCCAGCCACCATGCCCGGCTAATTTTTGTATTTTTAGTAGAGATGGGTTTTCACCATGTTGGCCAGGCTGGTCTTGAACTCCTCACCTCAAGTGATCCGCCCACCTTGGCCGCCCAAAGTGCTGGGATGACAGGTGTGAGCCACCGCATCCAGTCTTCCTTCCTTTTTAAGGCTGAGTAATATTCCTTCGAATACATAAGCCACATTTTGCTTATCCATTCACGTGTAGCTGGATATTTGGGTTGCTTCTACCTTTTGGATTCCTTTATACATTTTACTAACATTTACTGAGTACCTACTCAGTATAAATAACTGTGATAGTTGCTAAGGGGAGTTTAAAAAAAAAAGAATGGCATGATTCTTCCCTCAAGAACTTATGATTTTCTAGGTGTGGGTGTATAAAAGTAATTATATAAGGTAAGATAAAATAAGTACAATAATGTGTGTACATACAAAAGAGTACTGGGGCCAGGAATGGTGGCTCACTCCTGTAATCCCAGCATTTTGGGAGGCCGAGGCGGGCAGATCACCTGAGGTCAGGAGTTCCAGACCAGCCTGGTCAACATGGTGAAACCCTGTCTCTACTAAAAGTACAAAAATTAGCTGGGCATGATGGCACATGCCTGTAGTCCCAGCTACTCGGTAGGCTGAAGCAGGAGAGTCGCTTGAACCCGGGCGGAAGAGGTTGCAGTGAGCTGAGATCGCATCACTGCACTCCAGCCTAGGCGACAGAGCGAGATTCTGTCTCAAAAAAAAAAAAAAAAAAAGTGTATAGGAATCTGGGGAAGCAGTGACCAATCTCAATCTGAAAATATCAGACAGGTTCTCAGAGGGTGCAGCACCTGAGCTGTGCCCTAAAGAGGAAGAAATGGGGTTTCCATAGGTGGTGAGTTGGGGTGGGGTGGGAAGGAGCTCAGGTAAAAGCAAATAGTGTGAAAGCACGTGGCATGCCATGAAAAGAAGGAAATAATTAAGAGTGTCGTGTTTACTTTAGGTAACTGATCCTCCGAAAAGACTGCTAAGCACAGACTTGAGGCAGTAACTTCCGTGCACATGTCTGTGGTAAGAAACCATCCACTGCCATAGCACAGAGCACTGGGAACACAAGTTAACAGTCTTGAAATAGGTCATCAAGGCCGGGCGCGGTGGCGCACGCCTGTAATCCCAGCACTTTGAGAGGCCGAGGCGGGCGGATGACGAGGTCAGGAGATCGAGACCATCCTGGCTAACACGGTGAAACCCCATCTCTACTAAAAATACAGAAAATTAGCTGGGCGTGGTGGCGGACGCCTGTAGTCCCAGCTACTCAGGAGGCTGAGGCAGGCGAATGGCATGAACCCGGGAGGCGGAGCTTGCAGTGAGCCTAGATCATGCCACTGCACTCCAGCCTGGGCAACAGAGCGAGACTCCATCTCAAAAAAAAAAAAAAAAAAAAAAAGAAAGAAAGAAATAGGCCATTAAGCTGGTCCCATTACAGAAACACACAGAGAACTCCCTTTGCAGAGATCTCCTGGCGGAGAGGCCTTTGGATGTCCAGCTACTTGGGATCACTTGGGGAAGGGTTCAAGGTATCCTGCTGAACTCACCCATCCTGTGACTCCTGCCCAGTGAGCTAGTGCATTTAGGCACAAATGTGCCTAATGTGAGACCATCTTGGGAGTCCAGTGAAAATGAACACTCCCCAAGATAAGGCTCTCCACTTTACTACTAGTTTTTGTGGGTTGGAATTCAGTCTTTCATTTACCCAATCAACATACCTTTGTTGACAGCCACAGAGTTTCTGGGTGCTAAGATATAGTTAACAAGATACATTGATAAGATCTCTGCTGTCTCATAGAGCTTCCCTTCCTGTAGAGTGAGATAGAAAATAACCAAAGAAATAACCTGGCTGGGCACAGTGGCTCACACCTGTAATCTCAGCATTTTGGGAGGCCAAGGCGGGAGGATCACTTGAGCTCAGGAGTTCAAGACCAGCCTGGGCAACATGGTGAAACCTGGTCTCTACCAAAAATACAAAAACTTAGCCGGTCATAGTGGCGCATATGTGTGGTCCCAGCTACTTGGGAGCCTGAGGTAGGAGGATCACTTGAGCTCGGGAGGCAGAGGTTGAGCCAAGATCATGCCACTGTACTCCAGCCTGGGAGATAGAGCAAGACTGTCTCAGAAAAACAAAAAACAAAAATGAACCAAAAAACACACGCACACAAAACCCGAAGAAATAACCAAGAAAATTATCAAACAGCAATAAGAGCTGGGAATTAAAATAAAATGGCGTACCGGTGAATGGGTGGCTTCTTGTGTTGGGTGATCTGAGATTGTGACATTAGGCTGAGTTCTGAAGGAGCCTACCACACAGAGGTCTGCTAGCAGAGCATCCCAGGCAGAGTCACAGATCGTGCAAAGGCCCTCGGGCAGGACTGAGCTTGAGACATTTGAGGCACAGAAACAAGGGCCGATTTGTCCAGAGCACAGTGAGTGAACAGAGAGTGGGTACAATATGAGTTAGAGAAATAGCCTGGGGCCATCACAGAGAATGTGTGACTCAGAGAAGGGAGTCTGGATTTTTTTCTAACTGCAATGGGAAATTGTTGGAAAGCTGCAAGCAGAGGGAAAACTTGATATGGTGCATATTTTTAAAAGGTCACTGGCATGAGGATTTGGCTGGAGGGGAGGGTGGTACAGTAAAAGTGGAGAGTGGACTTGGGTGCATTTCGGACATGGATTCCACAAGCGATAAAGAAGATTAAAAAAAAAGAAATCTAGGGAAATTCCTACAGTTTTGGTTTAAGTTACTGAGTGGATTATGGTGCCTTTTTAAGGATGAGGACCCCTGAAGGAGGAGATCTGGGTGGGCAAAGGAAAGGTGGAATCCAGAGTTCTCTTTTGCATAAGTTCTTTTGAGGCGTATGCAAGGCCAGGCATGGTAGCTCATACCTGGAATCCCAGAGCTTTGGGAGCCCAAGGTGGGTAGATCTCTGGTGGAGGCCGGGAGTTCAAGACTAGCCTTGTCAACATGGCAAAATCCTGTCTCTACAAAAAGTTTTCAAAAATAACCACGTGTGGTGGTGTCTGTAGTCCCAGCTACTTGGAAGGTTGAGGTGGGAGATTCGCTTGAGCCCATGAGGTTGAGGCTGCAGTGAGTCGTTATGAAGCTACTACACTCCGGCCTGGATGATAGAGTGAGACATTGGCTCAAAAAAAAAAAAAAAAAAAAAGCCAGATGCAGTGATTCACGCCTGTAATCAAACCTACCACTTCGTGAGGCCAAGGCAGGTGGATCACCTGCGGTCAGGAGTTCGAGACCAGCCTGGCCAACATGGTGAAACCCCGCCTCTAGTAAAAATACAAAAATTAGCCGGGTGTGGTGGTGTGTGCCTATAGTCCCAGCTACTTGGGAGGCTGAGGCAGGAGAATCATGTGAACCCGAGAGGCGGAGCTTGCAGTTAAGCTGAGATCCCACCACTTTACTCCAGCCTGAGTGACAGAGCGAGACTCCATCTCAAAATATATATGTGTGTGTGTGTACACATGTGAAACAACTCCAGAGTTAGTCAAGAGTCCTGGGAAAAGAGATCAGGGCTGAAAATATAGATGTGGGGAATCCTGGGGCAACAGGGGAAATTTCCTCATCTCTTTGTTAACGGATCGTTAATTAGGTCCAAGTCAATGTCTTGTGTGCTGGACAGCCGCTGTAACATACCCAGGGATCTCTTTCATTTCCAACCTGACCTAGTCCTGGCAAATACACTACCTGTGGTTGTCATCTGGACCAGAGGAAAAAGGGATGAACTGGGATCCCAGAGCTCAGGCGCTGAGAACCAGCTCTGATTCCAGGAATCAAAACAAAGAAAAATAACAGTTATCGAGCACTTTCACGTGGCAACCCTATGTGGTGCTTCTCAGGATCTCTGTCTTAATTTCCACACCAGAACTTTGTGATGATTCTTACTTTCCCCACTTCACAGATGAAGAAATGGGCTCAGGTTGGTAAAATGGCTTCTTCAAGTTTGTAAATCAAGCCCAGATCTATTTCTTTTTTTTTTTTTTTAGATGGAGTCTCACTCTGTCTTCCAGGATGAAGTGCAGGGGCGCGATCTCAGTTCACTGCAACCTCTGCCTACCGGGTTCAAGCAGTTCTCCTCCCTCAGCCTCCTGAGTAGCTGGAACTACAGGCACATGCCACCACACCTGGCTAATTTTCTTTGTTTTTTTTTTTTTTTTTTTGAGACGGAGTCTCGCTCTGTCGCCCAGGCTGGAGTGCAGTGGCACGATCTTGGCTCACTGCAAGCTCTGCCTCCCAGGTTCACGCCATTCTCCTGCCTCAGCCTCCCAAGTAGCTGGGACTATAGGCACCCACCACCACGCCTGGCTAATTTTTTGTATTTTCGGTAGAGATGGGGTTTCACCGTGTTAGCCAGGATGGTCTCGATCTCCTGATCTAGTGATCCACCTGCCTCGGCCTCCCAAAGTGCTGGGATTACAGGCGTAAGCCACTACGCCTGGCCTTTTTTTTTTTTTTGAGATGGAGTCTTGCTCTGTCACCCAGGCTGGAGTGCAGCGGCACAATCTTGGCTCGCAGCAACCTCCGCCTCCTGGGTTCAAGTGATTCTCCCACCTCAGCCTCCCAAGTAGCTGGGATTATGGGTGCCTGCCACCATGCCTGGCTAATTTTTGTATTTTTAGTAAAGAGGGGGTTTCACCATGTTGGCCAGGCTGGTCTCAAACTCCTGATCTCAAGTCATCCACCCACCTTAGCCGCCCAAAGTGCTAGGATTACAGGTGTCAGCCACTGCGCCCCCCACATCTGTTTGATGCTGTTCCACTGTATTACCTCTCCTTGCTGCATGTGCTTGGGCCAGATTTTTAGTCCCTCTGGGCTGGGGTTTCTTCATTTATTAAGTGGGACATTATTAGGATGGGTGTGGTGGCTCAGGGCTGTATAATTACAGCACTCTGGGAAGCTGAAGCAGGAAAACTGGTTAATTCCAGGAGTTGAAGATAAGCCTGGGCAATATAGTGAAACCTCATCTCTACAAAAAATAAACAAAATTAGGTGTGGTGGTGCATGCCTGTAGTCCCAGCTCCTTGGTAGGCTGAGGTGGGAGGATCACTTGAGCCCAGGAGGTTGAGGCTGCAGTGAGCTGTGGTCATGCCACTGCACTCCAGCCTGGGTGACAGAGCGAGACCCTGCTTCTAAAAAAAAAACCACATTGACTGTTATGGTTTCATCTTGCTGTAATATTCTGGATTCTGAATGCATTTGAGTGTGTTTATGTTTCAGTTTTCTAAGTGACTTTGAATCTTACTGTAGCTGAAATGCTTTAGCGAGAGCATGATTTCCACACTTTCCCAGCAAGAGGGGTGATGATTCAGCAGCTGGGGCATCTGAAATGCAGGGATTTGTTGCTGCGAGCCCCGAGGTGAAAGGCCTCTTGGAAGCATAAAGGATTCTGTCGCAGTCCCTTTGCTCCCTTTGCCCCCAGCGCCTTCCTTTCCTTAGCTCTGGAAAATAGTTCTCATTTTCTAAATGATTGTGCTTTGAAGACCAAGTCTGATGGCGAATGTCAAAGGGGTCACAGGGTTAAATACAGAACCGAGTCTGTTCACTGCTGGCTGGGAAGCTGGCCGCTATCACCCACCCCAGCTAGACCTCGTCATCGGGGCTCCCTGCAAGAGGACCGTCATTTCTTTTAGGCTTTGCCAACAGCAAAGAGCAAAGGGCTCTTTCTTCATTGACGTGTGCCCACCTGGATCCAGAACAGTATTCTGATGGCAGACAGGAAGAGCCACTCCAGCTTAGTGGCGTGATGTTTGTTCAAAATCTATCTTCAGTGCAAATGTTCTTCGGATGTTTAAATCTCCTATGGTAACTTTTTGGTGGTTGTACATTTCTAACATGTCTTAAAACTCTAGCAAGGTGGGCGGGGCATGGTGGCTCACGCCTGTAATCCCAGCACTTTGGAAGGCTGCGGCAGGCAGATCATCTGAGGTCAGGAGTTCAAGACCAGCCTGGCCAACATGGTGAAACCCTGTCTCTATTAAAAATACAAAAATTAGCCAGGCGTGGTAGCACATGCCTGTAGTCCCAGCTACTCAGGAGGCTGAGGCAACAGAATCATTTGAACCTGGGAGGTGGAGGTTGCAGCGAGCCGAGATCGTGCCATTGCACTCCAGCCTGGGAGCCTGGGTGACAGAGTGAGACTCCATCTCTTTAAAAAAAAAAAAAAAAAAAAAAAAAAAGAAAGGAAAAAAAAAAGAAAAAAACAAAACTCTAGCAAAGTGAGTCAACTCTCCAGGTATGCTTGACCAATAATCTACCCAGGTAAAAGTTATTATTATCTTCTTAATTTTATAAAAGCCCCAGGGTGAATTCTTATCATGAACGGGTGCTGAGTTTTATTAAATGCTTTTTCTGCATCTATCGCTGTGATCATATGAGTTTTCTTCTATAGCCTATTGATGTGATAGATTACACAAATTGACTTTTTTTTTTTTTTCAGACAGGGTCTTGCTCTGTTGCCCAGGCTGGAGTGCAGTGTTGCAATCATGGCTCACTGCATCCTCGACCTCCCAGGCTCAAGCAATCCTCCCACCTCAGCCATTCAAGTAGCTAGGATTACAGTCACACACCACCATGCCTGGCTAATTTTTAAGTTTTTTGTAGCGATGAGGTCTCACTATGTTGCCCAGGCTGGTCTCAAACTCGTGAGCTGATGTGTTCCTCCTGCCTTGGCCTCCCAAAATGCTAGGATTATAGGTGTGAGCCACTACATCCAGTCTATAATTCTTTTTAAACATTGTTGTATTCAATTTACTAATAATTTGTTTAGGATTTTTGCATCTATGTTCATGAAATATATTGGTCTATAGTTGTAATGCCTTTGTCTAGTTTCGGTATTAGGTATGCTGGGTTTTTTTGTTTTCTGTTTTTTTGAGACGGAGTCTCACCCTGTTGCCCAAGCTGGAGTGCAATGGCATGATCTTGGCTCACTGCAACCTCTGCCTCCTGGGTTCAAATGATTCTCCTGCCTCAGCCTCCTGAGTTGCTGGGATTACAGGCAACCGCTACTATACCCAGCTAATTTTTGTATTTTTAGTAGAGATGGGGTTTCACCATGTTGGCCAGGCTAGTCTCGAACTCCTGACCTCATGATCCACCCACCTCGACCTCCCAAAGTGCTGGGATTACAGGAGTTAGCCACTGTGCCCGGCCATATGCTGTCTTTTATAGAATGAAATGGGAGGTACTCCCGCTGCTTCTATTTTCTGGAAGAGATTGTATAGAATTGATATCATTTCTTCCTTAACCATTTCGTAGAATTCACTAGTGAAACCATCTGGGCCTGGTGCTTTCTGTTTTGGGAGGTTAATAATTATTGATTTGGTTTCTTTAATAGGTATAGATCTATTCAAATTATCTACTCCTTATGTGAGTTCAAGGAATTGGTCCATTTTATCTAAGTTATCCAATTTCTGGACATAGTTGTTCATAATATTCTTTAATTATTCTTTTAATGCCATGGGATCAGTAGTGATGGCCTCTCTTCTTTCATCTCTGATAATAGTAATTTGTGTTTCTCTCTCTCTCTCTTTTTGTTTTTTTTTTGTTAGCCTATTAGCCTAGTCACAGGTGTATTTTCTTTTTTTTTTTTTTTTTTAGGGACAGGGTCTCACTTGGTGCAGTCATAGCTCACTGCAGCCTTGACCTCCTGGGCTCAAACGATCCTCTGACCTCAGCCTCTGGAGTAGCTAGGACTACAGGCACATGCTACCACACCCAGCTAATTTTTTTATGTTTTTGTAGAGATGGGGTCTCATGAAACGTCATGAGCCCAGGCTGGTCTCAAAATCCTGGCCTCAAGCAATCTTCCTGCCTCAGCCTTCTGATCCCTAGGATTACAGGCATGAGTCACTGAACCCAGTCAGATTTATCAATTTTATTATACTTTCAACAAACCAGCTTTTAGTTTTGTTGATTTTCTCTATTGGTTTCCTGTTTTCAGTTTCTTTGATTTCTAGCCTAATTTTTATTTCTTTTCTTCTGTTTACTTTGTGGGGTTTGGGGGGGGCTTTTTGCTTTTTTTTTTTTGGACAGGGTCTCACTCTGCCACCCAGGCTAGAGTGCAGTGGCACAATCTCAACTCACTACAACCACTGCCTCCCATGTTCAAACAATTCTAGTTCCTCAGCCTCCCGAGTAGCTGTGACTACAGGCATGTGCCACCATGCCCAGCTAATTTTTGTATATTTTGTATAGATGGGATTTTACTGTGTTGCTCAGGCTGATGTCGAACTCTTGGACTCAAGTGATCCACCCACCTCGGCCTCCCAAAGTGCTGGGATTACAGGTGTGAGGCACCCAGCTCTTCTGTTTACTTTGTATTTATTTTGCTCTTTTTAAATTTTCCTAAGGTGCAAGCTTAGGTTGCTGCTTTTGGATATTTCTTCTTTTCTCATATTTCCATTCAATGCTATAAATTTATCTCTCTGCATTGCTTTCACTGCACCTACAAATTTTGATAAATGATATTTTCATTTTCATTTACTTCAAAATGTTTAAAAATTTTTCTTGAGACTTCTTCCATGTATTATTTAGAATTATGTGTTTTATTTCCAACTTTTATTTTAAGTGTGGGGTACATGTGTAGGATATGCATGCTTGTTACATAGGTAAACGTGTGCCATGGTGGTTTGCTGCACACATCATCCCATCCCGCAGGTATAAAGCCCAGCATCCATTAGCTGTTCTGCCTGATCTTCTCCCTCCTCCCACCCCTGTCCTCCAAATTATGTTGTTTAATCTCCAAATATCTGAGAATTTTCCAGCTATTTTTCTGCTATTGATTTCTAGTTTAATTCCATTGTGGTCTGAGAGCATATTTTGAATGAATTCCATTCTTTTATGTTTCTTAAGATGTATTTTATCCAGAATGTGGTCTACCTTTGTCAGTGTTCCATGTGCGCTTGAGAAGAATTTGTAATTTGCTGTTGCTGGATAAAGTATTCTGTAGATGTGAATTATATTCAGTTGATTGATGGTGCTGTTGAGTTCAGCTGTATCTTTACTGATTTTCTGCCTGCTGGATCTGTCCACTTCTGATAGAGGAATAGAGGAGTGCTGAAGTCTCCAATTACAATAGTGAACTCATCTATTTCTCCCTGCAGGTCTATCTGTTTTTGCCTCATCTATTTGGATGCTGTTGTTAGGCACATACACATTGAGTATTGTGATGTCTTCCTGGAGAACTGACCCGTTTGTCGTTATGTAATCTTCCTCTTTATCCCTGATAATTTTCCTTTCTCAAAAGTCTAATATGTCTGAAATTAATATAGCTACTCCAGTTTTCTTTTTTCTTTTTTTTGAGATGGAGGTCTTGCTCTGTCGCCCAGGCTGGAGTGCAGTGGCTTGATCTCGGCTCACTGCAACCTGGGCTCAACTACCTCCTGGGTTCAAGAACTTTTCCTGCCTCAGCCTCCCAAGTAGTTGGGATTACAGGCATGCACCACCATGCCAAGCTAATTTTTGTTTGTGTGCATATATATATATATACTTTTTTTTTTTTTTAGGAGAGATGAGGTTTTACCATGTTGGCCAGGCTGGTCTCAAACTCCTAACCTCAAGTGATCTGCCTGCCTGGGCCTCCCAAAGTGCTGGGATTACAGGCTTGAGCCACCACGTCCAGCCTGCAGCTTTCTTTTGATTGGTGTTAGCATAGTATGTCTTTCTCCAACTCTTGGATTTTATTACATTAAATCTATCACTGGGCCAGGCGGTGGCTCACACCTGTAATCCCAGCAGTTTGGGAGGCTGTGGCAGGCAGGTCACTTGAGGCCAGGAGTTTGAGACCAACTTGGGCAACATAGGGAGATGCTGACTATCTTTTAAAAAAAGAAAAAAGAAAAAATATATCACTGGTGAAATTATTATTGTGAAAAATGTAACTATTCTTACAAAGGGCAGTACAGTAAGGTACTTTCAGTCATTTGTACCTTAGTAAGAATTAGTATATAAGAGACTTTCAATAAACAGGTATACTTTTCTGTGGAGGGAAATGGGGGAGGGGGGTGAGGGATGAAGAGTCAGTAACTGAAGGAGGGAGATGAAAGACCTACAAAGAGAAAGAGAGGCAGTCAGACATGAAAGCCAAAATGTGTGCTCTTCAAGATTCTTACCCAGGGCTGATATTGCCTGAATGCTTAAGAGCTTTCCTCTCTAAGTGAATTCAGTTAACAGGTGTGCTCGAACCCTTTGCACAAAGGCTGCATCAAGGAAACACAGTATGCCTACTAATACTCGACTCCAGGAAGCCCACTTCCTGTTAGAGTGTCTCAGTCTTGAGAGGATTTGTCCTGGCAGGACTTGCTTTTTAGCCACGCCAAGTATGTGGTGTGTCTCTGTGGAATGATTTGAGGAGTGTCTGCAAGATTGCCCTGTCCTACTCATGCCAAAAATTCCACCATGAACGAGTCATACCTGTTGCTAGCAACACCCCGTGCGGGGAAGGCGAGGACACAGAAAGAAGATGGGGCAGCTTCCTTCCTCATTTTGCATGAGGATGGCCTATGACTAGGGTCTACAGTGGAAATAAGGTCTTATGCGGAGGGGAAAACATATGTGAAGTGTAAGCTGATGTTCATTGCAACATTATTCACGATAGCCAAAATGTGGGAACAATCCAAGTGTTCATCACATGAATAAACAAAAAGGAATGTTTATGTACAATATACAATAGTACAATATATATGTACTATTCAGCCATAAAAAGAAATGAAGGTCAGGCCAGGCATGGTGGCTCACACCTGTAATCCCAGTACTTTGGGAGGCCAAGGTGGGTGGATTGCTGGTGGAACCCAGGGGTTCAACACCAGCCTGGGCAACATGACAAAACCCTGTCTCTACAAAAAATACAAAAATCAGCCAGGCGTGATGGCACATGCCTGTAGTCCCAGCTACTTGGGAGGTGAGGTGGGAGGATCACTTAAGCCCAGGAGATGGAGGCTGCAGTGAGATAGTGCCACTGCAGTCCAGACTAGGTGACAGAGCAAGACGCTGTCCCCAAAACCAAAACCAAAAACAACAACAAAAAAACAAGAAATGAAATTCTGACACATGCTACAACATGGATGAACCTTGAAAACATTATACTGAATGAAAGAAGCCAGACACAAATGGGCAAATATTGCATGATTCCATTTATATGAAATATCTAGAACATGGAAATTCATAAGACAGAAAGCAGATTCGAACTCACTGGGGTCTAAGGGGAGGGGGGAGTGGAAATTATTGCTTTAATAGATATGGAGTTTATCTTATGGGTGATGACAAGTTTTGGATAGTGTTGATGGTTGCATAACATTATGAATATAGTTAATGCTATTGAGCTCTATACTTAAAAATAACTAAAATGGCAAACTTTATCTTAAATATTTTACCATAATAAAAAGGACAGTGAGGCCGGGTGTGGTGGCTCACACCTGTAATCCCAGGTATTTTGGGAGGCCGAGGCAGGTGGGTCATCTGAGGTCGGGAGTTCAAGACCAGCCTGACCAATAGAGTGAAACCCCATCTCTACTAAAAAAAAAAAAAAAAGGTATATCATAATAATAGTAAAACTGTAGATGTGACTCGAGATTCCTGGCATGGGAATAGACTGAGGGAACTATGGAAAAGAGATAAAATCCAGAGGGGGGAAAAACGCAAAGGCCTAGAATTAGAAGCAAACAAAGCTTCTTGGGAAATGGGAACCTGGGTTCAATGAAGTCACCAGGGGCTGGCAGTGAATGTAGCTGCTGGGGAGCTGAGTGGAGGTCAGATCAGGAGAAGCCTCACGTCTGGCACAAAAGAGGTTGAACCTGGCGCAGCAAGGTTTCTAAGCAGGAAGGAGCTTATGGCTGGTCAGATTTGACCGTGGGTAAAATCACTCCAGCAAGTGTGGGGGATTTATGGCCTGAGAACAGTGCTGAAAGCAGTGAGAGAACGCCACAGGGTCAGCCAGGCGCGAGAAAATAGGCTCTGGCCTCGCTCCCACTCCCCAGCAGCCCCTAGTGCTCCTAAGAGCCAGTGTGAGAAACAGGAGACCCACCTGTGTCTCAGTTCTGTTACCTGATTTAGCACGAGCTTCCCGTGCTCTAACAGGAGACCATATGGCCTTCTCGAGGCTCACCTGGATACCAAGTCTCTAAACTGGGGAGGAAGCCCACATAGAAATTACCTTGGTGATTAAAAAAAAGAAACACCTGTGTGAGCCCTGGACCCTCTAACCTAAATATCTACCTTCCTGGCAAGGTCTCCTGGGGGAGAAGTGAAAGAAGGGGATTTTCCTCCCTTCTGAAAATTCAGATTGCCCCCCTTTTGCACTCCGAAAGAACACGCTTCCTCCTGGTGTGTTGGGGCTCCCTGCCATTCCCCACCCCTGCTGCTCCTCCCTGGACTGACCCACTGCCCATGGCTCCCAGCTCCCCTCGCCCACTGCTGCCAGGTGGAGGTTCTGCTCCTAACCCCCAAGGGCTGCTGCTTCTGTCTGCTTTTCCCCCATGGTGCTCCCAGATACAGCTCCCTGCCAGTAGCTTCTCCACTTTGAGACCCTGTTAACTCAGTCACCTGGGCCCCAGCTCCTTGTTCAGTGACTTCATGTCGGTAGCTTGAAATCAGCGAGGGTGGCAGTATTACAGCACAGGCATCTGCAGACACCACACATCAGAGCTTTTATTTCTGGAGAGCCAGCTGTCATCCGTATCCGTACACTGCCGACAGGGCTTCTGGTTCTTGTAGACAGACTCCTGCAAGAAAAAAAACTGATCCCACAGTGCCAGGCAGGGCTTCAATTCTCTGAGATCCACTAAGTCCCCACCACCTCAGGAGGCAGGGCCAGTGCCCCCTGACATTGTAGAACTTCTCATTTCACCCCTGTGGTCGGGCTAACTGATAGAGGTGGCTCAGTTCACAAGCACATTCTGCAGGCTCCTATGGAACTCGAACTAGAGCGCTGAGTTCTTCAGCAGGAAGGATTGTGTGTGCCATCCAAGAATGGGGACGCTGTTTCCCATAACTGCCAACCCATGTCCTCTCATGTTCCTGGGGTTCAAATGCAAGGAGATGCTGCCCCTACACCCGTCTCAGGCATTTGGACCGGAGTCCAGGCACGTTAGATTCGCCATGTAGGTTTCATGGCCTCTAGGCTGTCTTAGCTCATTAACATCTCGGAGTTAAACTGGAAAGGCCAGAAAGGTGTTAAACAGAAACAAAAACATTGTAATCAATTTGGTTTGACTGTATTTAACCGTTTAGCTTTCCTTTTTATTTGTTTTAAGAGATAGGGCTCACTCTATCACCCAGCCTGGAGTACAGTGATGTGATCATTGCTCATTGCAGCCTTGAACTCCCAGGCTCAAGTGATCCTCCTGCCTCAGCCTACTGAGTAGCTGGGGCTATGGTGGGCACCATTATGCCTGGATAACTTTCTTATTTTTGTGGAGACCGGGTCTGGCTATCTTGCCCACGCTGGTCTCTAACTTCTGAGCTCAAGCGGTCCTCCCCTCTCAGCCTCCCAAAGTGCTGGGATTTCAAATGTGAGCCACAGTGACCACTGTTGGCTTTCTGAGACATTTAAGATCATGTACATTATTGTTAATTATGATTGTTTTTGTCATTCAGTTTGTGTGATTTTCCAAAGAGTACACTTTGAATCTCCAGGTGTGTTTGAATTGTCCCCCTCCTTGCTCACTGACAGGCTGAAGTCCTAAGCCCCAGCACCTCAGAATATGACCTTATTTGGAAATCAGGCGATTGCAGATGTAATTAGTTAAGATAAGGGCATGCTGGAGTAGGGTGGGCCCCAAATCTAATCTGACTGGTGTTCTTATAAAAGGGGGATATGTGGACACAGGAAGAATGCCACGTGTACATGAAGCTGGCCATCTACAACCCAGGAGAGAGGCCTGGAACAATCTTCCCTCACAGTCCTCAGAACTGGAACCAAGGCTGCCCACACCTTGAACACAGACTTCCATCCTCCAGGGCTGTGAGACAGCACACGTCTGCTGAGTTAGCCCCCCCCAGCTTATGGCACTTTCTGACAGCAGCGCTAGCTAACCAATACGCTCTCTTGCTAAACGTACTTTTCCGTTTGTGCCCCACCAGGGTTTGCAGACAAGCAAAATTGTCATGGTTCCCTAACGCCTCAGAATGTTTTCTTCCTAAGTCACTTTTTAAAATTATTACTTACAGTGAGGAAAAACTGAAATATTGCAATGCCATCTACAATTAGGATTAGTCCCAACCACTCAGAAACGTTAAAAACTGATCTAATAAAAATAAAGAACCTTAAGACGCATTAAACTCTTAAGCTGCTCAGAAGCTGCTGCTTCTGTTCGTGGACACGCAGATTTGCCACAGTTGACATCACTGGCCACGTGCTGTCTTGTGTTTGTTACTTAACATCTCATGACAAGTATTTCCACGTAGTGACAATGTTCATATCTTATTTAAGTAGCGACTTACTAGTCATTTGTTATGTTCTCATTTTTCACTAAATTTTTGTGTAATTTGTTTAATTCCATTTAAACTTTTTCCTCGGGGCATGTATGGGAAGAATTCGGGATTCCAGTTTTAGCCCCTGTCACACGGAACCCCGTTCTTCTCTAGACTGAGCGGATCTGTGGTTTCCCCAGAAATAAAAACGACGCGTACAGGTTTCTCCCTCCCCTTGACGTCATTTCGTTTGACCCTTTGTAATGATTTTCCCTAGTTTCTCGAAAGCTTGCCCTAGTCTTAACGCTGCTTTCGCGTTTCCTTATATCGCTAAGCGGGAGGTGGCCCCGCACTCTAAGCATCCGGCTCATTGTCATGCTTTACCGGGACCCCAGCGACTCTGCACCCTTGGCGCTCGGCGCCCTAGCCCTCCGCGGCGTGCACCCGGGTGCGGGTGTTGTTGCAGCGGCGCCCGCCAGGAGGCAGCGCAGGCTCGGTGTTGGCTGCGACGTCCCACAATGCACCGGGCTCTGGGGCCTGCACTACCTCTTGAACCCAGCTGCAGGGCCTCGAGAAGGCGGGCCCGCGAGCCGGCGGGGGCGGGTCCTCCGAGGAAAGGGCCGGGAGCCTACGCGTAGGCGGTGGTCGGGACGTTAGGGGGCGGGGCCGGGAGCCGCCGAGGGGGCGGTGGGCGGGGCATTCGGTCGGGGGCGGGCCCGAGAGCCGCCGGGGGGCGGTGGGTGGGACCGGCAGCCGGCAGGGCCGGGACTGCCGAGCGCCGGGGGCGGGGCCTCAGGGGGCGGTACTGTGGAGAGGGCGGGGCCAGGCCACTGGCCCTGTTGCCCGCCGCAGTGGCAGCCGCGGGAGAGCGCGGGACCTGGCGCTGCAGCGAGGTAGGGGCTCTTCGGGATCTTCCCTTTCGGGAGTGGGAAGTCTTTTCTGCGTCGTGCTAATGGGAGAAGCGGCGAGCTGCTAAAATTTAGAGACGGCTTCGCACTTCTCGCCGTAGCCCGGGCTTTGCCCGGGGAATCGATTTTAAAACTCTTTGTCTGGCCCCGTCGTCCTGTCCGCGGGCCGGACGTGGGGCGCCTGCTCTGGGTGTCTGGGGCGGGCGATTGCAAGCTCGCGGTGCATGCCTCCTGCCTCGAGTGTGGACGTGAACTCCGGGGTGGGCTGGGCTGGGTTTCTGCAGAGGCGGGAATGTGTGAGAGCTGGGAGAGTGTGGCTGTCAGCAGGGGTCCGTATCACACTGTGGCCGGGGGTCCCAACCCCTGCTGCCTCGGGTACGGGGTAAGCGGCATCTGCCACCCTCCCGCCGCGCGCTGTCAGGAGGCGCCGTCCCCGTGGGTAAGCCCGTGCCGTGGGTGCCCTCCCGTCCCTGCAGCCCCAAACATACCTACCCCAGAGGACACCACAGAATGCGGACCCCAAAGCCAGCTGTACCCGCGAGCCCCTCAGCACAGCTAACTTTAATTTGGTATCCCACAATTGGAGCTTTTCAAAAGTTAAGTTTGGCAGATTGGAAGCCTGGGAATAGGGGGCGCTAGGAATGCTGCATTTTGTTGGTGTCTGTCCTCAGCCTGTTTCTGGGTCACCCTGCAAGGCTCCATCCGTTCAGTCTCACCCCTTGGTAAGAATGTCCTGCCCTGAAGGCTCCAGGCTGAAAGTCTAAGGTGACCCCATCTTTGCCTACTTTTCAAGGTTTGGCAAAGCACGTGTGTCTTTTGATCCTTATCCCCCATGTAGCATAATTCATGTTTTTAAAGGTATGTTTTTATTTAAAACCTTCACCCTATATTTTCATTCCCATAAAGACGAATTGGTTGATTTTACTTGTTAACTCCTTTAGGTGTTTAGTAATAAAGGTTATAATTAGGAAAACTGAAAGGTATTCATCAGGTAAACACGATCCTCCTTAACGAATTTGCTGATCATAAAAGGAAGCAGATGGGAAATCAGGCAAGCTTGGTTTTAAAACATTTCTGCCTCTGAGAAGGTTGAACTATTAAAATTACATTTATTGTTCATTCCAAGTCTAAAATGCTAGCAATGAACTCAGATTCCTTTTTTGCTAGACGTTCATACCTGTTGACTTGAGATAATAAAAAGTAAGAAAATTCTCCCCATCCCCAGAACTAAAGAAAATTCTTTCAAATTGTTCTCACCTTACCTATCCCCAGGGAAAGGAGGTAAGTCTCAGGTTGTTGGGATTCTAAATATTTTGTTAAGCAGAAATTCCTGCTGGTCCTTAACTTTGCTCTGGAATTATCAGTTCTTTTTCAAAATGTGAAATTATGAATTGCCTATTATATACAATATTCCACATCTCACATTAATATTCATTTAAAAGTGTTGTGAGGCCAAGCGTGGTGGCTCTCACCTGTAATCCTAGAACATTGGGAGGCCGAGGTGGGAGGATTGCTTGAGCTCAAGAGTTCAAGACCATCCTGGGCAACATGGAGAAACCTCATGTCTACAAAAAATGAAAAAGTTAGCTGGCATGGTAGTGAGCACCTGTGGTCCCAGCTACTTGGTAGGCTGAGGTGGGAGGATCACTTGAACCTGGGAGGCAGAGGTTGCAGTGAACCGAGACCACTCCACTGCACTCCATCCAGCCTGGGTGACAGAGTGAGACCCTGTCTCAAAAAATAAAAATCATTGTGTATTTGTGAGTAAAAAGAAACAAATCTTTAAAAGATTAAAAACAAGAAAAAATTAATATATGTTAGTGATTACCATTTTGACTTCCCTGGAGCGACAGTAAACCCAAAAGATAAAACCAAAATCTAGTCATTAATAGTCACTAACACCATAAGGACTAGAAGGCACCATTTGAAGCTTAAAAAGAAGTTTAAAGACATCTTAAATTCAGACAATAACTTTGCACAGTGGTTTGCGAACATCGGTAAACCCATAGCCTCAAGTGATTCCTATGGAAAGACACTGACACTCAGATCAAGAAATTTAAATACAAATTCAGGGCTTACTAAAAAAATAAGCAGATCAAGGGTCTCCAACATCAACTGTAAATACACCCATGTTAGGTTAATTTAAAAAATGATCCACTGTTTTTTACAAAATTCCAATGCCCGTATGCTTCCAAAAAGGCACAACTGGCATAGTTTTTGCTTCTAAAGGAGGTAAACTTTAAAAACGGACCTGTAGTTACAGACTGGCACTTAGAGGAGTTAACATAAACAGGTGACTGACTCATCAATTACTCATTTTTTCTGAGGATTATTTACCTACTAAGTGCAAGACTGGACTCATAGCTTTAGCTCACTCCTAGTGAAAACACTGTACATAGGATCTATTAATGGAGGCTGTGTCATCAAGACCTCAGAAGTAGGGGCCAGTGTATTTCTTAGGCACTGATGAAACAGAAGCATCTCTCAGAAGAACCATAAAGACATGAGTAGCTCTGTGTTAAAACACATCATTTATTTGGAAGGGAGAAAGGAACAGAGAAAGAACAACAGAGAGGAACTCAGAGCATTTCCTCTGTGGCTTCCCCTTTTGTGGTGCCAATTTTAAAAAAAAGTTCTTTATTGTCTAATGATACTAATTTTTAAATAATAGTCATGTAATGTGAGGCTATAGAAGCAGTTATTCTGAAGGAGAGAGTCACTCATACATGAACTATCCAGGTTTCCAATAATAAAAACATCACTCTATTCCTATTCATGTATTTGTTCAATAAACACCCTAGCACAGTTCTAGGATTAGGAATATGAAGATGAATAGTTTAACATGTGACTTTAAGAGGCTGATCTAGTTGGGGAAATCAACCCAGAGATAATTATAGTATGTACATGGTATGATGATAGATGTCTGCTCGTAGTGCTATTGGACCTCTGAAAAAATCAATGGCTGAAATTAGTATTAAAGGATGACTAAGTTTTAGCCAGAAGTGGGAGGAGAGTGCTCCAGGTAGAGGGGACAAACATTAAGAAAATCATGGAGGTAAAGGCCAGGCACGGTGGCTCATGCCTATAATCCCAGCACTTTGGGAGGCCAAGGTGGGAGGATTGCTTGAACCCAGGAGTTTGAGACCAGCTTGGACAATATAGTGAGACCACATTTCTCCAAAAAAAAAAAAAAAAAAAAATTAGCCAGGTGAGGTGGTGTACTCCTATTGTCTCAGCTACTTGGGAGGCTGAGGTGTGAGGATCGCTTGAACCCGGGAGGTGGAGGTTACAGTGAGCTGAGAGATTGCACAATTGTACTACGATCTGGGCAACACAGTGAGACCCTGTCTAAAAAAAAAAAATTAAATTAAAAAAAGTTTTTAAATGATGGAGATAAAGTACCAAAATATGAGGCCCAGAAAGATACAGAAAAAGACTAAAGAAAGAGGAAGGGGTCACACCATAAAAAGTCTTGTAAAGGCAGGGGGAGCCACTGGAAACTTTGCTGGGAGAATAACAGGATCAGATCTGCTTTAAGCAGCTTACTCTGAGACTTCACTGAAGAATGGACTTAGGAGGATAGGAGGCAGGAAGAGCCGTTAAGAGGCTGCAACGGTGATTAGGAAAGAAATGATGAGGGTGCAGCATTGGTGGAATGTGTGACCAAATGGTCATTCATTCTTAGACATTATCAGCTTTCTTAGACATGATTTCATTTGGTTTTTATAACCACCCTTTGGTTTTTGTAGGGTAGATTAATAGGCTCATTCTACAAGTGTTTACTTAGGTGTTTTGTGTTCACTATCCCTGATTCTTACAAAAACCCTATGAATTGAGCATTATTAGCCCATTTCCCAGAAGTGTGTACTAAGGCACCAGTGAGGGCAGAGGCACAATCAGCCCCAGGTGTGGTCTTTCATACAGGGCTCATTCTGAACAGCAGGTAGGTCCTTGCCTCTGAAGACGGAGGTGGGACAACCCTTCCAGGTAAACCCACACCTCAGGCGCCAGCATGGGAGTGAGACCGCAGTGTCTGGCTTCTCAAGCAGTGCTGTTTATGCATTTAAAAGTCCCCTGGCCTAGTGCGGTGGTTCATGCTTGTAATCCCAGCACTTTGGGAGGCTGAGGCAGGCGGATCATGAGGTCAGGAGATCGAGACCATCCTGGCTAACACCGTGAAACCCTGTCTTCACTAAAAATACAAAAAATTACCCGGGCATGGTGGTGGGCGCCTCTAGTCCCAGTTACTTGGGAGGCTGAGGCAGGAGAATGGTGTGAACCCGGCACGTGGAGCTTGCAGTGAGCCAAGAGCACTCCATTCTGGGCGACAGAGCGAGACTCCATCTCAAAAAATAAAAAATAAAAAAAAAAATTAAAAAAAATTTCCCTTGAGGCTGGGCACGGTGGCTCATGACTAATCCCAGCACTTTGGGAAGCTGAGGCAGGCAGATCACTTAAGACTGGGCAACATGGCAAAACTCGTCTCTACAAAAAATACAAAAATTAGCCTGGCATGGTTGTGCATCTGTTGTCCCAGCTACTAGTTGGGGCTGAGCCGGGAGGATCTCTTGAGCTGAGGAGGTAGAGGCTGCAGTGAGCTAGTATAGAAGTTCTGGAAAAAATGAAACATAGAATTATATGATCAGCAATGCCACTTCTGGATTTAAACCCAAAAGAATTGTAAGCAGGGATTTGAATAGATATTTGTACATCCATGTGCCTAGCAAAGTTCTTTACAATAGCCAAAAGGTGGCTGCTGCCTCAGTGTCCATGGACAGATGAATGGATAAACAAGACCTGTCAATACAAACAGTGGAATATTATTCAGCCTTAAAAAAGAAGTTCTGAGACATGGTATAACATGGATGAACCTTAAGGACATCATGCTAAGTGAAATAAGCCAGTCACAAAAGGACAGATACTATATGATTCTACTTGTATGAGATCCCTAAAGCAGTCGAGTTCATAGAGACAGAAAGCATGGGGGTTGCCAGAAGCTGGGGAGAGGAGGAGTGGGGAGTTAGTGTTTAACGGGTATAAAGTTTCAGCCTGGGAAGATGAAAAAGTTCTAGAGAAGGATGATGGTGATGGTTATGCAACAATGTGAACATACGTAATGTCATAGACCATTGCACTTAAAAATGGTTAAGATAGGCTGAGCACGTTGACTCAACACTTGTAATCCCAGCACTTTGGGAGGCTGAGACTGGTGGATCACCTGAGGTCAGGAATTCAAGACCAGCCCGGCCAATGTGATGAAACCCCGTCTCTACTAAAAACACAAAAATAATCTGGGTGTGGTGTCACGCTCCTCTAATCCCAGCTACTCGGGAGACTGAGGCAGGAGAATTGCTCGAACCCAGGAGGCAGAGGTTGCAGTGAGCCGAGATCGCACCACTGCACTCCAGCCTGGGCAACTGGGTGAGACTCCATCTCAAAAAATAAAAAGAAATAGTTAAGATAGCTGGGCAGGGTGGCCTCACGCCTGTAATCCCAGTGACTCAGGAGGCTGAGGCAGGAGGATCACTTGAGCCAAGGTTGAGGCTGCAGTGAGCTATCATTGCACCACTGCTCCAGCCTGGGCAACAAAGTGAGACCTCGTCTCTTAAATAAAATAAAAAATGGTGAAAATGGCCAATTTTATGTTCAGTCTATTTTACCACACACGTAAAAATTTCCATGGAACGTCACTTTATGATCAGATTTTCAAGATCTAGGAGCTTGTGACAAACTTGTTTTTTGTTTGTTTGTTTTTTGAGACAGAGTCTCACTCTGTTGCCCAGGCTGGAGTGTAGTGGCACAATCTCTGCTCAGTACAACCTCTGCCTCCCAGGTTCAAGCAATTCTCCTGCCTCAGCCTCCCGAGTAGCTGGGATTGCAGGTGTACATCGTCATGCCTGGCTCAGTTTTGTATTTTTTGTAGAGATAGGGTTTCACGGTGTTGGCCAGGCTGATCTCCAACTCCTGACAGATTTGTGATAAGGAAGACTAGGAAATGCAATTGGGAAGATTAAAATGGGCATCTCATAGATCACAGCCCAAGGAAAGAATGCTGGCTGGATTCCTGGAGGACAAATCACAGAATGAGAAGCTGAAAGGTGGCAGAGATGGCATTTAGTTCAACTTCCTCTTTTTACAGATGAGAACAGTAAGGCCCGAGTTATCCAGTGACTGCCTAGGGTCACTGAGCAACTTCAAGCAAAGGGAGGATGTGAAGCCAAAACCTGTCCACCCTCCCCCACCCCCACCCTCCCATTCCCCCTGAAAGACAACCAGTGCCTGGTACTGAGAAGGAATCTCTGGGCTGACTGACAAAGCTGTGCTCTGGCTTGCTTTTCAAGCAGAAAACAAACCGAGTTTTCCATCTCCATCAGTCTTGCTACAGCATATTCATAGGACTACCATGGCTGAAGAGATTTGGGTGCTCAGAATTTGGTGTTTGGTTGCTGGCTGTCTAGGTATCAAGGTGGAAAAGTGGTGATGTTAGAGTTCGTTCGTTCATTCATTCATTCATTATCAAATATTTGAGGGCTGACAACGTGTCAAATATCTTTTCCAATTTCTAGTTTTTCTATCTAGTAACAACCATCTGCCATCTTTATTCTAGATGTTCTGCCAGTTGCCCTTGGACATAAACTTCTTTTACATAAGCTTTCATTGAGTCCTGGATGGGGCCACTCGGGAATAGGTAGAGTTGGAGGGTGGATGATATGAGATGAAGGTGGGCAGTACCAGATGCCAGACAGAGTTTCATTTCCGTCAAGGAAGCCACCCAGAGCTACAGGATTCCATTTCAGACATGTGTCTAGGGGCTGTAACATGCAGAAGTGGAATCCTGTTAGTGTAACTTGCTCCCGCAGAGACCAGGTATGGGGATTGCCTGGAGGTCTAAATGCCTGCATGGATGTTCAGAGTGATACATGCAGCAGAAAACTCAAAAGACAGACTAAAAGGAGAGATATTCAGAGATAAGCAGAGATGCAAAGAGAGAGAGAGAGATGTGGAAGAGAGTGCAATCTGGAAGAACCACAATTTTCCTGGGATGACATCTCAATCTTGTGGCCTCTAAGGATAAAGCCAGACTGACTCGTCACAATGATGCATAAAGGTAGATAGAGCCTCTTTTTCTTTTTTAACTGATACGGTTTCGCTATGTCCTCACCCAAATCTCATCTTGAATTGTAGCTCCCATAATCTCCATGTGTCTTGGGAGGGACCTGATGGGAGGTAATTGATACATGGGGGCAGGTTTTTCCCGTGCTGTTCTCATGATAGTGAATAAGTCTCTTGAGATCTGATGGTTTTATAAAGGGGAGTTCTCCTGCACACACACTCTTGCCTGCCACCATGTAAGATGTGCCTTTGCTCCTCCGCCTTCTGCTGTGATTATGAGACCTCCCCAGCCATGTGGAACTGTGAGTCCATTAAACCTCTTTTTCTTTATAAATTACCCAGTCTTGGGTATGTCTTTATTAGCAGTACTAATACATTAACCCACTATTTGTACCTGCTTGCTTCCAGGAGAGTTGAGTTGTAGACTACACGATAAAACAACTTTAAAAATGAGGCACTAGGGTGGTTTAGTAAAACAATGACCAGCTTTGAAACCACTTATCAAACTCTGGAACCTTGGAAAAATTACCTAACCTACCAGAATGTTATGTTTCCTTATCTGTAAAATGCAGATAACAACAACTTTACAGAGTGTTGGGAGAACTAGAAATCCATTAGTGTTTTCATTCAGCATTTTCACTGAGTGCTACATTAGTGGCAATACTGTGTTAGGAGCAGAACAGGTAAGGATGGGTAAGACATGGTGCCTGTCCCTTGAGAGGCTTATAACTGGGGCGGAGGAAGACAGACACGTAGATAGACAAGTGGGTGAGGTGTCAAAGAACTTTGCTGGAAATGCATACAGGAAAGAAAGAAGGTCTATCAGGAAATGTGTGCAGAAAGAAGGAAGGCATGTCAGGAATGGCATGGGGCCAGGCATATAGGAGACACAGTAGATACTAGCTGTTTTTAAAATTATAAAACATAAAAATGATCAAAGCAATGAAGCAGAAATAAATCTCATGGGACACCTGAGATGAGACATTTTGGCAGAGAATTTGGCTTTAAGTCTCTTAGAAGCCACGACAGAAAAGGAAACAGGTTGGGTGACATCATTTTCTTATTCTAGTAAGAGAAAGTACACAGATTCAACTTTAGAGAGGACTTTTTTTTTTTTTTTTTTTTTTTTTGGAGCTAAATCAAGGAAGGATTTATCACGTGGACTCCCTTGAATATAATTTTGAAGCTGTGAACAGTACCATCAGTAACATTTTATGGACAGCTCTGATGGTTTTTATACCACGGCACTCCTCTTACCTTTGGTGGAAGCTCTCTGGAGTTATCACTGACGTGTAAAGTGGTTTACTGTTAGAATCCTGGTGTGCTAGGATTCTGGGAGAGTCACTTTCAGGAAGTTACCTGGCGATGAGTCATCAGAAGAACCTGGAGAAGTGAGAGGATTGGAAAAGTTCTCAGTGTTCTGAGCTCAGTTATTTTCTCTGTGCTACAGGGCAGAGGATCCCTTGGCATGAAATAAGAGCTGAGTGGTCCAACAGGCGTTGAAGTGTTAAAACAAGAATAGAATAAGTCCTGTGCTAATCCTGACATAAGATAGTAGGCTCTGGGGATGATAATGCCTACTGCTGATGGGAAGACCAGGGATTAGCAACCAGCCAGGGAATATACTTCAGATAAACTAAACAGGAGGTAGGGTGATGTCATGGAAAAGGCATAGACTTTGAAGTCAGGTTTATCAGGTTCAAATCCTAGGTCTGCTAGTTGGTAGTTTCACAAATTACTTAATTTTCTGATCCTCAATGGGATATTAAGAGTTATCTTGGGCCAGGCATGGTGACTCACGCCTGTAATCCCAGCACTTTGGGAGGCCGAGATAGGTGGTTCGCAAGGTCAAGAGATCGAGACCATCCTGCCCTACATGGTGAAACCCCATCTCTACTAAAAATATAAAAATTAGCTGGGTGTGGTGGTACACGCCTGTAGTCCCAGCTTCTAGGGAGGCTGAGGCAGGAGAATCTCTTGAACTTGAGAGGCAGAGGTTGCAGTGAGCTGAGATCGAGCCACTGCACTCTGGCCTGATGACAGAGTGAGACTCCGTCCTGCCCCCGCTCCCCGTGCCGCACCAAAAAAAGTTATCTTGGGCTGGGCGTGGTGGGTCACGCCTGTAATCACAGCACTTTGGGAGGCTGAGGCAGGTGGATCACCTGCGGTCAGGAGTTCAAGACCAGCCTGACCAACATGGTGAAACCCCATCTCTAATAAAAATACAAAAATTAGCTGGGCACCGTAATCGCAGCTACTTGGGAGGCTGAGGCAGGAGAATCGCTTGAATCCGGGAGACAGAGGTTGCAATGAGCCGAGTTCACGCCATTGCACTCCAATCTGGGCAACAAGAGTGAAACTCCATTTCAAAAAAAAAAAAAGAGTTATCTCATATTTCTAGTTGTTTTGCCAATTAAAGATAAGGTATATAAACAATAGTAATAGTAATAATAATGAGTGCTAACAATGATTGAGACCTTAGTGCAGGCCCTCTGCTAAGTGCTTTAACTGCATTATTTCATTTCTTCTTCTTCTTTTTTTTTTTTGAGATGGAGTCTTGCTCTGTTGCCAAGGCTGGAGTGCAGCGGTACGATCTTGGCTCACCACAACCTCTGTTTCCTGGGTGGAAGCGATTCTTCTGCCTCAGCCTTCCAAGTAGCTGGGATTTACAGGCGTACTACCATGCCCAGCTGATTTTTGTATTTTTTAGTAGAGATTGGGTTTCACCATGTTGGCCAGGCTGGTCTTGAACTCCTGACCTCAGGTGATCTGCCTGCCTCGGCCTCCCAAAGTGCTCTGATTACAGGCATGAACCACCACGCCCAGCCACATTTATTCTTAATAGCAACTCTCTATGGTACATACTACCTGGCAACTAGAGGATGCTCAGCAGATGGTATATATTGGTATCATTTGTTTCAAATTAATAAATAATAAAAATATTAAATCTGGCCCATTGTCTGTTTTTGTAGTCCATGAGCTAAGAATGGTGTATAAATTTTTAAGTGGTTGAGGAAAAAAATTAAAATAGAGGCCGGGTACGATGGCTCACACTTGCAATCCCAGTGCTTTGAGAGGCCGAGGCAGGAGGATCACTTGAGGCCAGGATTTCAAGACAAGCCTGGGTAACATAGCAAGACCCCATCTCTACAAAATATTTAAAAATTAGGCAGGTGTGTTGGCGCACACCTGTATTCACATCTACTCAGGAGGCTGAGGCTGGAGGATCACTGGAGCCTGCGAGGTTGAGGCTGCAGTGTGCCATGACTGCACCACTGCACTCCAGCCTGGGCAACAGAGGGAGACCTTGTCTGCAAAAAAAATAATAAAAATAAAAAAACAAATCAGGCCAGGTGTGGTGGCTCACTCCTGTAATCTCACGTTGGGAGGCTGAGGTGGGCAGATCACTTGAGTCCAGGAGTTTGAGACCAGCCTGGCCTTCTCTACTAAAAATACAAAAATTAACCGGGTGTGATGGTGGGCGCCTGTAGTCCCAGCTACTTGGCAGGCTGAAGCACGAGAATCACGTGAACCCAGGAGGCAGAGGTTGCAGTGAGTTGAGATTGCCCCACTGCAGTCCCGCCTGAGTGACAGAATGAAACTCTGTCTCAAAAAAAAAAAAAAAAAAATTTATGACATATGAAAATGATTTAAATTTAAATTTTTTTTTTTTTTTTTTTTTTTTTTTTTTTTTTTTTGAGACGGAGTCTGGCTCTGTCGCCCAGGCTGTGGTGCAGTGGCCGGATCTCGGCTCACTGCAAGCTCCGCCTCCCGGGTTTAGCCCATTCTCCTGCCTCAGCCTCCCGAGTAGCTGGGACTTACAGGCGCCCGCCACCTCGCCCGGCTAGTTTTTTGTATTCTTTAGTAGAGACGGGGTTTCACCATATTAGCCAGGATGGTCTCGATCTCCTGACCTCATGATCCGCCCGTCTCGACCTCCCAAAGTGCTGGGATTACAGGCTTGAGCCACCGCGCCTGGCCAAATTTCAGTGTTTATAAGGTTTCCTTAGAACACATTCATGCCCTTTTGTTTACATGCTGTCTAAAGATGTTACATGCCGTCTAAAGCCATCAGTGCTGCATTAATCTTCAGTGGTTGTGACAGAGATACGAATGGCCTGCAAAGCCCTACATGTTTACTATGTGGCCCTTGACAGAAAACGTTTGCTGATCCCTGATTTAGAACAAGACTTCCAGGGGCAGCTACAGAACAGAAACTCAGCCGACCTCTGTAAGCAAGATCGCCCAGGGGTGACTTTTCAGACATGGAATCCGGTAGGAGCAGAAATCCCATCTGCCCCCTTGTTGAGACCCATGGACAGGGCCTGTGCTGGGCAGTCCCGCATGCACATGGGCCGGGTTGAGGAGAGAAACAGGGCTGGGGCCAAGCCCATCTAGGGCCAGAACTTAGTGGAGCAGGCTGAGAAATCTGGGATCTCTGAGCTTTTTGTTTCTATGCTTTCGCATTTGTTTGCTTTTCCCTTTGTATTTTAGCAAAAATTCTCTTTTAAAATTCTCGTTGAAGCTAAACCAAGGAGGAGAAATGATCTATTCACATCTGGGCCAGGAGAGAGTCCGAAGTTCTTCATTGTTCTTAAGCCATGCTGTGTCTGCCTGGCCCCTGTCACTTCCTTGTCGGGACTCCCCTCCTGATCACTCCCTATACCCTGGCTCTGCCCAGGCCCTGCAGCTCGCAGCACCCAGGAAGAAGTCTGCTGCACCCTTCATGCTGTTTTATTCTCTGCTGGTCCCTCTGTTTCCTACCCCTCCACACCTTCCCAGCCTGGCGGAATCCTCAGCCTTCAAGATTCTGCTGAAGTGCCACCTCCTCCTCCAGGAGGCCCTCCCTCGCTCTTTCTGCCCATCCGGAAAGAGATGACCACATCTGCTTTTTTCTTTTTTCTTTTTTTTTTTCGAGATGGAGTCTCACTGTGTTGCCCAGGGTGGGGTGCAGTGGTGCAATCTCAGCTCACTGCAACCTCCACCCCCTGGGTTTAAGTGATTCTCCTGCCTCAGCCTCTGTAGTAGCTGGGATTACAGGCAGGCACCGCCATACTCAGCTAATTTTCTGTATTTTTAGTATAGACAGGTTTTGCCATGTTGGCTAAGCTGGTCTTGAATTCCTGACCTCAAGTGATCTGCTCGCTTTGGCCTCCCAAAGGGCTGAGATTACAGGGATGAGCCACCGCGCCTGGCTGACATCTGCCTTTTTGCCACACTCTACCTCCTATCCTACCACCTATCACTCTGCATGGGCAATGTCCACTGTCCATGGATTCTTTCCCATTAGGGATGACATTATAAGCTTAGCACCCTACACGGCTCCTGGACCATGGTAACCTGGAGTGTGTGAAGGCTGAAAATGAGGATCAGAGTCCTCTGAAGGACTGGGAGGAATGAACTTTCTCACTCAAGAACTAGAAATTCCTTAATAAGAGATGATGGTGATAAATGGAAACTCAAGCAAGGAAGGCCTAGGTGGCAATATTCCTGGCTGGGCTTTTTTCTTTTCCCTTATGTGAAGGATATTGAATCATTCAGTAGGAAATACCCTTAACTGTAAAAGACAGAAAGCACTAAGCAAGGAATGGTGGCACGCACTTGTAGTCCCAGCTACTCAGGAGGCTGAGGCATGATCACCTGAGCCAAGGAGTTTGAGACCAGCCTGGGCAACATAGCAAGACTGGTCTCTAAAAAAAAAAAAAAAATTATCTGGGTTCAGTGATGTGCACCTGTAGTCACAGCTCTTCAGGAGGCTAAGGTGGGAGGATCACTTGAGGCCAGGAGTTCGAGACCAGCCTGGGCAACATAGTGAGACCCCCGACTCCAAACACACACACACACACACACACACACACACACACACACACACACTCTAATCAAACAATATTCATGTAATACCTCTCCAAGGACTTATAGCACAAGACTACATTGTAATTCAGAGAAGACATTTCAGGAGGGGCTGAGACAATATTGTGCAACAACTTTGTTGATGATAAAATATAAGGATAGAATTTTCTTTTCTCTTTTCTTTTCTTTTCAATAGAGATGGGGTTTTGCCATGTTGGCCAGACTGGTTTTGAACTCCTGAGCTCAAGCAATCTGCCTGCCTTAGTCTCTCAAAGTGCTGGCATTACAGGCGTGAGTCACTGCCCCTGGCAGAGGATGGAATTTGAAAAATGCAAATGTTGGCCTAGCGCGGTGGCTCACACCTGTAATCCTAGCACTTTGGGAGGCTGAGGCAGGTAGATCACCTGAGGTCAGGAATTCAAGACCACCCTGGGCAACACAGTGAAACCCCGTCTCTACTAAAATACAAAAAAATTAGCTGGGTGTGGTGGTGCGCACCTGTAGTCCCAGCTACTTGGGTGGCTGAGGCAGGAGAATCGCCTGAACCCAGGAGGCAGAGGTTGCAGTGAGCCGAGATCGCACCACTGCCCTCTAGTCTGGGCAACAGAGCGAGACTCCATTTCCCAAAAAAAAAAAAAAAAAAAAGCAAATGTCTAACTTGGCCAGGAGATAAGATCTTTCAAGTACACATGAGCTCTTATCACTTTCAACAGAATCTTGTCACAAGACAAGGAAGGATTTGGGGCTGGAAGGATCTTAACTAATAGCCTCTTGTTATCTGCTCTCTCCAAGGGCAATATCTGCCCTTAAGAGAATGGTTGTCTATAATTTTGACCTCAGCTGGGTGATCACTGAGCTCTCAAGACCTTTATCTTATAAGAACAGTTTGAGTTGGTTTTTTCATACTCTCACTCTAGCCTAGGAATCCTTTCGGCCACTTTGGGCCTGTTGTGAGTTCCTAGGGTGGCAGATCTCCATGAGCTTGCCCGTTTACTCTGCAGAAAACTTAGTGTTATAGCAGGTTGGCACATGGTGGCTTATGCCTATAACCCCAGCACTTTGGGAGGCTGAGATGGGTGGATCACCTGAGGTCAGGAGTTTGAGACCAGCCTGACCAACATGGTGAAACCCTGTCTCTACTAAAAATACAAAAATTAGCTGGACATGGTGGCGTGTGCCTGTAATCCCTGCTTGAATCCAGGAGGCAGAGGTTGCAGTAAGCTGAGATCCTGCCACTGCACTCCAGCCTGGGCAACAGAGCAAGACTGTCTCAAAAAAAAATCAAACAAACATAGTGTTATATCAGCCAACCTAAAGGTTCCTCTTTCAGGTCATTGATGAAAAATGTCCCAGTAATAACATTTCTTTATAAAAGAAACCTTTTATAAATCAGTCATTTTATTGTAATCAAACTTCTAGATTCCATTCTTTCTCATCAGGTTCTGGTAAAATGGGAACAGTTTCTATGATCAACGGGACTCTCCTAGCTTAGTCTATTTTCTAGCCAGCTTTCTCTCTCTCCTGTTCTCCACAGCAGATTTTCAAACACCCCCATTCCCCTTAAACCTCCCAGGTTCCCATCACTCCCGGCAAAGAGCCAGCCGGCTACTTTATGGAGATAGGAGAGACAGTCAGTTCCTGCTGCCGTCCAGGTGCATCTGAGCAAGTTTTTCTCTCTTTCTATCTCATTCCAGCTGAAGAAGTATCACTGCTTTGATTAGGGCCAACCTTTAAATCTGTTGATTGAATCAGCATGGTAGTGGCCTGTGTCTATAATCCCAGCTACTCAGGAGACTAAGGTGGGAGGATCACTTGAGCCCAGGAGTTTGAGACTAGCCTGGGCAACATAGCAAGACCCCATCTCTAAAAAAAAAAAAAAAAAAATCAATCTGTGGATTGGCCTGTGCTCTAGGCCTTCTCCCTCCTTTAGGGTCTCTCTCATTGATGATCACCTCTCCTGCATCCTTCTTGGCCTTTACACCTTGTCCCATCTCATCCGTCAAAGTCTGTCTTCCTCCAGCAACCCGCCCCTTCACAGCCCAGCTTCTTGGCTTAGAATTGTTTCTCTCCAGGGACCTCCTTCCTCTTCGGCTCCCCAGCTGCCTTCACTCTGGCATCTGTTCCCCTGGCTGCACTGAAACCATCCTTGCAAAAGTCACAACCACTTTCCTGCTGCTAAACCCAATGTATGTGTCTTAGTCCTTATCTAACTTATCTCCCGAAAGCACGTGTCTTTGAGAAATTCTCTTCTGCTGGCCCTGTCCTCTCCCACTTTCTTTCTTCCTTTTCCTCGTGCTGTTTGTTCTTGGTCTCATCTTCCTGGATCTCTTCTTCCATGGCAGTTCTGCCCCGGGCCCCCTACTCTCCCTGTACCCATCTTCTTGGAAATCTTTTGGTTCCAAGTGACAGAACCCAAACTCATGGTTTTGTTGGTAGTGGTGTTTTGCTTTGTTGGTTGTAACAGCCAACCAAAGGGATAGTTGAGTTTATGGAGTTATTTATGGTTGCACAATTAACTCCATAAACTCAACCAACTAAAACACCACTACAAACGAAACCTATGACAAAGGAAATGCATTGTTTCACGCATCTGAAAATCCAGAGGTAGATCTGTGATATCTGGTCCAGAGACATAAAGTAAGGTCGTCATGCTCAGCCTCCCTCTGCCTGTCTCTTGGTTTGTTTTCCTCTGTTTGCTTCACTCTCAGGCAGCCTCTCTCCAAGTGATGGCAAAATGCCTGCCAGCATCTCCAGGCTGAGACCCAGTCCTCTTAGCAAACACAAGACAATCTTCTACCCAATTTCTTAAGCTGGAAGTCTAGGATTCTTTTTTGTTTTGTTTTGTTTTGTTTTGTTTTTTGAGATGGAGTTTTGCTCTTATCACCCAGGCTGGAGTGCAATGGTGCAATCTCAGCTCACTGCAACCTCTGCCTCCCAGGTTCAAGCGATTCTCCTGCTTCAGCCTCCTGAGTAGCTGGGATTACAGGCATGTGCCACCACGCCTGGCTAGTTTTGTATTTTTGGTACAGACGGGGTCTCACTGTGTTGGCCAGGTTGGTCTTGAACTCCTGACCTTAGTTGATCCGCCCACCTCAACCTCCCAAAGCACTGGGATTACAGGTGTGAGCCACTGAGCCTGGCTAGGAATAATTTTTTTTTTTTTTTTTTGAGATGGAGCCTCATTTTATCACCCAGGCTGGAGTGCAACGGCGTGATCTTGGCTCACCACAACCTCCGCCTCCCGAGTTCATGCAATTCTCCTGCTTCAGCCTCCCAAGTAGCTGGGATTACAGGCACCCACCACCACACCTGGCTAATTTTTGTATTTTTAGTAGAGACAGGGTTTCACCATGTTGGCCTGGCTTGTCTCGAACTCCTGACATTGTGATCCGCCTGCCTCGGCCTCCCAAAGTCCTGGGATTACAGGTGTGAGCCGCCGCGCCTGACCAGGAATCATTTTTGACTCCTCTTTCCCAACATTGGCTTAGACACCAAGTCCAGTCCCAGGTTCTCAATCTCTCTGCATCCCTGCTGCCAATAATCTAATTCAAGTCACTGTCCTTTGTCTCCATCCCTGTCTCACCCCCGGGGGGTTTCCTGCCTCAGCTCCTGCTGCTTTGCATTCCACTCTTCCCATCACAGCTGGGACCATCTTTTGAAAACATTAATCTGGTCCCATCCCTTCAATATACAAAGTCCCCATTAGCAGGAAGCTGAAAGCAAAACTCCCTGTTATGTTTTCTGTAAGGCGCTGCCTGCTGCGGCTCCTGCCTGCCCCTGCCCGCCTACCTCTTTATACTTCCCCTCTTGGTCCCTGTGATTTGGCTTCTGATGCCAGATGAGCCACTCCCTCCCAGTTCTCTCTCCATCCTACTCCCTCCACCTGGACTGTTCCCCTCCTGAGTCCCTCCTGACAGCTGATTTTTGGGTCATAGTTAGACATAACTTTACCAAGGACAGCCTTTCATACTGCAGTATGTATATACTCTTCCTGTTAGAACATTCTACTTTTTCCATCTTAGTACTTATCACCCTTTCTTGTAATTGCTTTTAAATCATCCATACTTTTGGGTTGGGCGTGGTGGCTCATGCCTGTAATCCCAGCACTTTGGGAGACCAAGGTGGGCAGCTCACTTGAAGCCAGGAGTTCTAGACCAGCCCAGCCAACATGGCAAAACCCTGTCCCTACTAAAAATACAATTAGCCAAGTGTGGTGGTATGTGCTTGTAATCCCAGCTACTCGGGAGGCTGAAGCAGGAGAATCACTTGAACCCAGGAGACAGAGGTTGCAGTGAGCTGAGATCATGCCACTGCGCTCCAGCCTGAGCAACAGAGTGAGACTCTGTCTCAAAAAAAAGAAAAAAAAATCCATACCCCTCTGCAGACTCTAAGGATCATGAGGGCAGATATTTGCTTTGCTTTATGAAATATCCCCAATATTACAGAATAGAACTCAATATGTATTTGTTGACTTGTACCATAAAATGAGATGCAATTGTGTTAGTGGTTTTCCAGTTCTCTTCTAGATTTTAGAATTTAGATTGATTCCATAAACTGGAAAAATCTAAAAATATAATATCTACTCTTTCTCTTTATTTATATGCTTATCGTTCCCCCTTAACAAACGGTAACGTTTGAGAATTGAAAAGATCGTAGTAAAATCTAGCACTAATTCACTTCATTTGACAGCTTAGGAAGGGAAGGCTCAGAGGGTCTCCGTAACTTGCAGAAACCACAGAGCTATTTATGGTTGCATAATTCGATCCATAAACTCAAACTCAGAGCCCCCAACTTTCAGTCCAGGGCTTCACCATGGTATTAACACTTTTATTAGCATTTTTATGTATGTTTAATTTATTATTTTTTTGAGACAAGGTCTTGCTTTGTTGCCCAGGCTGGAGTGCAGTGGTGCGATCATAGCTCACTGCAGCTTCGACCTTCTGGTCTCAAGCAGTTCTCCTGCCTCAGCCTCCCGAGTAGATGGGACCACAGGCATGTGCCACTACACCCGGCTAATTTTTATATTTTTGTGGAGATGGGGGTCTCAATATGTTACCCAGGCTGATCTCAAACTCCTGGGCTCACATGATCCTCCTGTCTCAGTCTCCCAAAGTGCTGGGATTATAGGCATGAGCCACTGCACCTGGCTGTCACTAGCACTTTTAACAGACTAGTGTAGTATGATTTTTTTTTTTTTTGTATCGATACAAAGGAATCTTATTGCTTATAGCCTCATGTTTTACTTTTTAAAATGTACTTTTGGATCCTGTACATCTCAATAGATTTTCAGGAGGAAAATCACTGCCAGATCTGTAGACGCCTGGGTATCCTCTAAGGTTCTGTGCTCACGGGTTGGGTTAATATCTAACACATTGCTCAGAGAGAGCCAGATGTTACACACTGCATTCAGTTCTCCTTCAGTTTCACCTCACAAGGATAGTGACTGAGTAGATGCCATCTGGATTTGATGATCTGGGGAATGCTTATATTGTGTAAAAGAAGTAACAGACTTTGGTTTAACTCTTTGTATTAACTGTTCCCCATTGCTTCTGTGAAATCTACAGGACACACTGTTAACTTCACAGGGGCAATGGAACAGTCCATTACGAAATATGAGCTTGAAAAGAAAGTTGTTTCTGTAAGTTAAGGTTTGGAAAAGACCAAGCAAGAGTAACAGTCGAAAAATAATTATTTTAGAATTGGGTATGGATTAAAAAAACAAATATTGGGGAAAAGTATTTAGTTAATTTATTTTTTTTTAAGACGGAGTCTCACTCTTTCCTCCAGGCTGGAGTGCAGTGGCACAATCTCAGTTCACTTCAACCTCCACCTCCTGAGCTAAAGTGATTCTCCTGCCTCAGCCTCCAGAGTAGCTGGGATTACAGACGTGTGCCACCAAGCCTAATTTTTGTATTTTTAGTAGAGATGGAGTTTCACCATGTTGGCCAGGCTGGTCTCAAACTCCTAACCTCAAGTGATCACCCCGCCGACCGCTGTGGCCTCCCAAAGTGCTGGGATTACAGGTGTGAGCCATGGCACCTGGCCATAACTTTTTTTTTTTTTATTTTTAATTAAAAATTTAGGCCAGGCACAGTGGTTCGTGCCTGTAAATTCTAACACTTTGGGAGGCCTAGGTGGGCAGATTTTTGAGTCCAGGAGTTCGAAACCAGCCTGGGCAACATTGTGAAACCCCATCTCTATAAAAAAATACAAAATTAGCAGGGGCATGGGGACATGCACCTGTGGTCCCAGCCACTTGGGAAGCTGAGGCAGGAGAATCACTTGAGCCCAGGAGGTAAAGGCTACATTGAGCCAAGATTGCACCACTACACTCCAGTCTGGGTGACAGAAACACTGTCTCAAAAAAAAAAAAAAAAAAAAAAAAAAGGGCTAGTTGTGGTAGCTCATACCTGTAATCCCAGCACTTTGGGAGGCTGAGGTGGGAGGATTTCATGAGCCCAGGAGTTCGAGGCTGCAGTGAGCTCTGATTGTGCCACTGCACTCCAGTCTGGGAGACAGAGCAAGACCCTAGCATTACAAAAGAAATGTTTTAAGAAAACCAAAAGTAGAACCGATTGACCAATATATTATGAAACTCCAGTGAATGGACCTATTCCAAAAGGAAATTTCTTGGCCACAGATTGCACATAACTGTTCTTCAAGTGTTAATTTTTTTTTACCATTAACTTTTTTTTAACGTTGAAATTTTATTTTAAAAATTGACATGCAAAAAATTGACTTTTGGGATATATAGTTATAGACTTTTTAATTTTAAATTTAGCATGTAGAAACTACTTTTAAAATGACTTTTATATAAATATTGAGTAGATGCAAAAGAAAATGTGCAATACAGGTGTAGGGTATAGAAACAATACTACGTTGGAACAGGTGTGGTGGTTCATGCCTGTAATCCCAGCACTTTGGGAGGCCGAGGTGGATGGATCACTTGAGGGCAGGAGTTTGAGACCATCCTGGCCAACATGGTGAAACCCCATCTTTACTAAAAAGACAAAAATTAGCCAGGTGTAGTGGTGGGTGTCTGTAATTCCAGCTACTCAGGAGGCTGAGGCAGGAGAATTGCTTGAACCTGGGAGGTGTAGGTTGCAGTGAGCCGAGATTGAGCCACTTCACTCCAGCCTGGGTGACACAGCAAGACTCCATCTCAAAGAAAAAAAAAAAAAAGAAATAATACCACGGTGAATCCTGTGTACTCATCAACCATTTTAAGAACATGATGGCTTGTCTTAGAGGCCCCCATTGGCCCATTCTACTCCCTTTCTTCCCCCTAAGAAATAACCACTATCCTGAATTTTGAACCTATCATTCTCCTGCTTTCTTTTAGTACATGCCTTTGTATTTCTTAACAATGTGGGTTTTTTGTTTTACGATACAGAGTCTTGCCTTGTCACCCAAGCTGGAGTACAGTGTCACAATCATGGCTCACTGTAGGTTCAACCTCCCAGGCTTAAGTGATCTTCCCATCTGAGCCTCTCAAGTGGCTGGGACCACAGGTGGGCACCACCACACCTAGCTAATTTTTAAAGTTTTGTAGAAATGAGGTCTCACTATGTTGCCCAGGCTGGTCTCAAACTCCTAGGATAAAGTGATCCTTTGCCTCGGCCTCCCAAAATGCTTGGATTACAGGCATGAATCATTGTGCCCAGCCTAAGCCATATGTTTTTAAAACATATTTACAGTTTGATTTTTTTTTCTTTAGTTTGACGTTTAGATAAATGAAATTATACTATTTGTATACTTATGAGCCTTTTTTTTGCTCAATATTATGTTTTTGAGATTGATTCATTAAAGATGGGTGTGATTCATTTATTTAGAGTAGTACTCTGTTATATAAAGAGATCACAATTTACTTATCAGTTTTACTATTGGACATTTAGGACGTTTCAAGTTTTTCTTTTTTTTGCTAGTGAATCAGTGCCGCTATGAACATTACTCTGGGCGTATGCTTGGACATAGAATCTCTGAAGTACAGTCTCAACTGTTAATTTAAAATAAAATGTTTGGCCCAGTGCAGTGGCTCTCACCTGTAATCCCAGCACTTTGGGAGGCCAAGACAGGAGGATCACTAGAGGCCAGGAGTTTGAGACCAGCCTGGTCAAGAGAGTGAGACCCCATCTCTACAAAAAATTTTAAAAATTATCCAGGCACAGTGACTCACACCTATAATCTCAGCACTTTGGAAGCTCGAGGTGGGAGGATTGCTTGAGCCCAGGAGTGCAAGGCTGCAGTGAGCCATGATGGACAGAGCAAGATCCTGTCTCTAAAAAATAAATTTTAAAAGTAAAATAAAATGTTCAATGTATCTTTTTGTTATGATTCCTTGCTTCAACTGGTTATTTCAGTTAATAGAAAAACCTACTCTCTTACTGCATGTATGTGGCTTGTTCTATGCTTCTGAATCTTCATTTATTATAATTTTGCTTTTGAAATGAATTTGAAGCTTCTCAAGGGCTATTACTGGACCTATGGATTTCATATCTCTTAGATCTTACCATGGTGCCTGATGAAATGTTCTGTATACGCCTCTGGTGATGGAGTTTTATTTCCCTAGCTATTGGTCAGGCCAAATAGTCTTTCTCATTTTGGGTTAACATTATCGTATTGTTTTCATCTTTTCTCCTCCTTTCATTTCTTCTTAATTTGGGGCACATTGTTTCTTCTGAAAAGGGGAGTGAGAAAGGAAATAATAGAAGGAACTGCTCAGCCAGTCTTTACTGGGGGCCTGCACTGTATTTGTCGTGGTACTTGACACTAAAAAAAGAAACTAACATGAAATGAAAGACAAGTTTAAGATATATTTAAAACAGATGTTTGTGCTTTAATTTAAAAATTCCAAATGCAACCCTTTGACCCAGCAAGTCTACTTCTTGAAATCTATCTTATGGAAATAATTAAAACTCGTGCAAAAACATTTAGGTCTAACATGTTCATCTCAGCCTTGTTTGTAACGGAGAAGAATTAGAAACAAATTTTCAACCATGGGGATTTAACACATAAATACAGTGGAATTCCTCTGTTAAAAATTATATATACACACACACACACACACACACATATATATATATGGATACAGATATTTATGATTTATTAATTGGAAAACATGAGCTATAATGTACAGTGTCATCCAATTTTTGTAAAAGACAAATGTACAACAATGACTAGGAGAATGGTCACAAAGAATATATGCTGGTGATGAAAATAAATTTTTTTTGCTTATCTGTGTTTTAAACTTTTCTACAATAAACCTTTATTTTTTATTAGAACCACTTGTAGTCTTACCATAAACTAAGGCTTTCTAAAGTTACTCTGTTTTTTTTTTTTCTTAAGAAATGGGGTCTTGCTATCTAAAGTTACTCTGTTTTTTTTTTTTTTTTTCTTAAGAAATGGGGTCTTGCTATATTTCCCAGGCTGGTCTCAAACTCCTGGGCCCAAGCCATCTACCCACTTTGGCTTCCTGAAGTACTAGGATTACAAGAATGAGCCACTGCATCTGGACTTTTTTTTTTTTTTTTTTAAGTTATTCTCTTATTGATTGATTGATTGAGACAAGGTCTTTCTCTGTCACCCAGGCTAGAGTGTGGTGTTGTGATCATGGCTCACTGCAGCCTCAACTTCTCAGGCTCCAGAGATCCTCCCACCTCAGCCTCCTGAGTAGCTGGGACCACAGCCCACACTGGGCTAATTTTTGCATGTTTGGTAGAGATGGGTTTTGCCATGTTGCCCAGTCCGGTCTTGAACTCCTGGGCTCAAGTGATCTACCGCCTTGGCTTCCCAAGGTGTTGGGATTATAGGCCTGAGCCACTGTGCTCAGCCTAAAGTTATTCTTAAATTAAAAACTGCTTCAGCCACCAGAGCTTCTGTTAATGTAATTATTTTATATAGCTCTTTTTCCTCAGAAGTACTCAATTACAAATAAATAACTGTTAATAGTTGAGGTCTTGTGAAAAGGAACACATTTCTTTTACTTTCTTGCGTTGATAATGCTTTTCCCCCAGCTGCAGTGGGTTCCGAGTCCATAGCTATGTTAAGTTAGAGCCTTGTGAGAAGAGAACAGGGGACTTGGATTTTGTTTATGGTTGACATACTAATTCTCTTTACAACCTTGGCATATTTACTTTTCCGCTTCTTGTCCAGCAACTCTCTGTGAAATGTGGAGAATGCCTTTCTCATTACTACCCTAGCAGATGTATTAAAAGTCTCCGGGGACTCCCCTCCTGGAATGAAACATGGTCCATCTTGGCCAGCCAGGGTAACCTTTCAGGTTACCTTGTAACTTCCATTGTAACTACTATGCACATTCACTAAATTGTCAAGTTAAATCTGAGTCATTACTTATTCATTAATTCAACAGATATCTGAATATTGACAGGCTGGGTTCACATGCCGGCTTTGCTATTTAACTCTGTGAGCTTGGGGGAAGTTAGTTAATTTCTCTGGGCTGCCATTTCCTCCTTTATAAAATGAATAGTATGAATGCATAATTGTTGCAAGGATTAAATGAGATACAAAATGCATCATAGTAAGTTCTCAAAAAATTACAGCTAAGTGCCAAGTACTGAGCTTTAAGTCCCATTCATTCAGTATACACTAAGTGATTCTTACTATGGGCCGTGTTCTAGGCACTTGGTTACTTCAGTGAACAAAACAGACAAAAATCTCTGTTCTTGTGAGTCTCACAAATTCAAGCAGATTAGAAATAAACTGTATTCTAATCCATGGCTGTTGCTAATAAGCATTCCTATTAATTTAGTTCTTGTTTTTTTGAGACGGAGTTTTGCTCTTATCGGCCAGGCTAGAGTGCAATGGCACGATCTTGGCTGGCTACAAGCTCCTCTTCCCAGGTTCAAGCCATTCTCCTCCTTCTGCCTCCCTAGTAGCTGACATTATAGGTGCCTGCCACCATGCCCAGCAAATTTTTTGTATTTTTAGTAGAGACGGGATTTCACCATCTTGGCCAGGCTAGTCTCGAACTCCTGACCTCAGGTGATCCACCCACCTCGGCCTCCCAAAGTGTTGGGATTACAGGCCCCAATTTAGTTCTTTCTATGTGACAGCCACTGTGTGGAGTGATTGCCTGCATAATCACTCATACATAATCTCATTTTCTCATTAACTCTGTGAGGCAGAGATTCCTGTTGTCATCTGACGGTATGGCAGCTGAGCATCAGAGAGGTTATGTTAAGTTCAGGAGACAAGCCAGTGGAGAAGATGGTATTCAAACCCAGGCTGTCTGTCTCTAAAGCTCACGCCTGATCCCTGCACGTTGGGAGTCTCACTTCCAGTGTCTGTGTGAGGCTGTCATTTTTGCTGATGGTGCTTTTCTGACATTCTTGCCAACACTTTTTTCTAAGCAGCAGAAGCTGTCGGGGAAATAAATTTGAGTTTTCCTCATTTTATATTAAAATATTTAATTATCTCTGCAGGAAATGATTGGAGAAGGCAAAAATGACAGCTCTGCTTAGAATGTTTCTTTGAATCAATCAGGAATTGCAGGTGACTCTCCTCAGCATGTGAAAAAGAGGTCTCAATTAGAAGGAGAAGTCAGGGTGCAGCCTTGAGGGGGCACTAGATGGGTTGGGGCTGGGGGGTGGTAGGGGAGACCATCAGTGGAGGTCCTTTGATGCTGGTCATGCTACCAGGCTAAGGTGAAGAAATCCAAGAGTTGACGCCTCCTGTACACTGCACAGTGTTGTATGGATATTGGATAATGGATTGGTCCAGCACCTTTCCCGTATTTATTCTTTACTGATTATTTCTCGATTCTTTCCCTACTGGTTTCTTATGTCATTCTGATGCTGAGTTTCCATACAGGTAGGAGTTTGTTTTGGGCCCCTTTGGTTGATTGATCTGGTTATCTATTTCTGGGCTAATATTGTACAGTCTAAATACTATACTTTGTAATTTTGGGTTTTTTTCCTGGCCCTGAGTCTTTCAGAAAGGTGTGCCTCCTCAGCTCCTCCAGTTCCCCCATATCCCTCTTCCTCTGCCAGTCTGCAGTTGCCCAACCCTCTGGAATGTTCACGTCCTCCAGAGGTAATGTTGAATAAGTCCTGCACAAATTTTAAAAATTATCATTTGGAGATATTTCAAGTATTCAGAAAAGTATGAAGAATAACATCCCGTAGTCACTGCTTATCTTTGACACATCATAACATTCTGCCTTTTGGCTCCAGATCCTTTTTTTAAGTAATATGAGAAAAAGTCATGAACACCCACTGTGCACCACTTCCAATTTCACTATCCTCCCTCCCTGCCTCCCTTCAAGAGGCCACCACTGTCCTGAGTGAGCTGTGTGTCATTACAGGGCATGCTATCCTCCTGTTACTATATATCCACGCACAGATCATAAGGCACATACTTTTATTCTTTAAATCTATTTTTATTAGAGATAGGGTTTTGCTATGTTGCCCAGGCCAGACTCAAACTCCTGGGCTCAAGGAATCCTCCCATCTCAGCATTCTGGTAGCTGGGACTATAGGCGTGCACCCACACCCAGCTAAGATTTGTTTTGGTTTCTTTGTTTGTTTGTTGAGACAGAGTCTCACTCTGTCACCCAGGCTGGAGTGCAGTGGTGCAATCTCAGCTCACTGCAACCTCTGCCTCCGGGTTCAAGCAATTCTTCTGCCTCAGCCTCCTAAGTAGCTGGGATTACAGATGCCCGCCACCATGCCCAGCTAAGGTTTTTGTTTTATAGAGACAGGACAGGATCTTACTACATTGTCTAGGCTGTACTTGAACTCCTGGGCTCAAGCGAGCTTTCTACCTCTGCCTCCCAAGTAGCTGGGAATACAGCCATGTGCTAATGTGCTCCGCATAAGTCATATTCATGTATCATTTCCTTGTACCTCTATGCAATTATTCCTCTAGGATATTTATCTAGAGCTGCAATTGCTGGGGCTTAGTGAGTGCACACTGATCTGGTCAAATTTTTCTCCACAGTGCTTGTCCCAGTTGATGGTGTGTATGACAGCTTCTCTACCATGCTTACTACTGTTTTTACTCTGCCTCTACCGTTTTTACTCTGCCTCTACCATGCTTACTACTGTTGGCTGACTTAAATTTTTGCGAATCTGATGCCTGTGAAATCGTGTCTCGTAATTGTTTGTATATGCCTTATTACTAATGAAGTTGAGCATCTTTTCATATGTTTATTGGCCATTTGCATCTCCTCCTTGTTGAATGATCTGTTCATATTCTTTGCTTTTTTGTCCGTTGTGTTGTCATTTTTTGGTTGAAGTAGTTATTCATATATTCTGGTTACTAAACCTTTACCAGCCATGTGCCATGCAGGTATCTTCTCCAAGTCTCTTGCTTGTTTGTTTCTTTACTTTGTCTATGGTGTATTTCAGTGTGTAGATAAGTTTAATTTTAATGTAGTCAGCCATTTCACAATAATTTCTTTGTGGTTTATGCTTTGAAGTCTTATTTTAAAAATTCTTCCTCTACTCCCAAATCATGTATCCATTATCCTATGTTTTCTTTTTTAAATTCTATAAAGGTTTGATTTTTTTTTTTACATCAAGCATATAAGCAATAAGCAGATAATCCAAAATACAGATGTTGTCGAAAGGCCAGGCACGGTGGCTCACACCTATAATTCCAGCACTTTGGGAGGCAGAGGCAGGCAGATCCCCTGAGGTCAGGATTTGAGACCAGCCTGGCCAACATGGTGAAACCCCATCTCTACTAAAACTACAAAAATTAGCTGGGTATGGTGGTGCACACCTGTAATCCCAGCTACTCTGGAGGCTGAGTCAGGAGAATTGCTTGAACCTGGGAGGCAGAGGTTTCAGTGAGCCGAGATTGCACCACTGCACTCCAGCCAGGGTAACAGAGTGAGACTCTGTCTCAAAAAAAAAAAAAACAAAAAAAAACCCAGATGTTGTTGAAGGCCTCTCTTTACCTCTCCCCAGTTTCAGAATGTATTCTGTGATTGGTATGAGGTAGGGGTCCATTTTTCTTTTCTTTTTAATATGGATAATTGATTGGTTCAGCACCTTTATTGTATTTATTCTTTATTATTATTATTATTATTATTATTATTATTTTGAGACAGAGTCTTGCTCTGTCCATGCTGGAGTGCAGTGGTGTGATGTCAGCTCACTGCAACCTCCGCCTCCCAGGTTCAAGTGATTCTCCTGCCTCAGCCTCTTGAGCAGCTGGGATAACAGGCATGCGCCACCACACCTGGCTAATTTTTGTATTTTTAGTATAAACGGGGTTTCATCATTTTGGGCCAGGCTGGTCTCAAACTGCTGACCTTGTGATCTGCTCACCTCAGCCTCCCAAAGTGCTGGGATTACAGGTATGAGCTACTGTGCCTGGCCTGTATTTATTCTTTACTGATTATTTCTCTATTATTTCCCTACTAGTTTCTTATGTCTGTCTGATGCCAAGTTTCCATGCAGGTAGGAGTTGGTTTTGTGCCCCTTTAGTTATCTACTCTGGGCTAATATTGTGCAGTCTAAATACTATACCTTGTTAAAAGCCTTGATATCTCATAGGAATAATAAGGCCTACCTTCTTTTTCTTTTTTCAAATTTACTTCTTGTTATTTTCAGTTCTTTGTTTTTCCATATGTATTTTAGAATCAGCTTATCTAGTACAGGTTGAGTCTCCCTTATGTGAAAAGCTTGGGACCAGAAGTGTTTCAAATTTTCTTTTTCTCCTTTTCACAGGTATTGAATGTTTCAGGTTTTTGATTTTTTTGGATTTTGGAATATTTGCACTGTTACTAATCCCAAACTGCAAAATCCAGAATGCTGCAATAAGCATGTCCTTTGAGTGCCATGCCACTGCTCAAAAGTTTCAGATTTTGGATTTTCAGATTTGGAATGCTCAATCTGTACCTTTAAAAACAGAATACATAATCCTGAGTACTTTCCAAGGCTTCATCTAGACCACCATGCTGCTGTTTGCACTAGACCCGATGACATTATCCTTCCTGATAAGCTTTCAGAACAGTTTCTTCTGTTTTTTCCAAAGACACGGTCTAACTTTGTCCCCCACGCTGGAATGCAGTGGCATTATCATGGCTCACTGCAGCCTTGAACTCCTAGGCTCAAGCAATCTTCCCACCTCAGACTCCAGAATAGCTAGTACTACAGGCATGTGCCACCACACCCGGCTAATTTTTAATTTTTTTGTAGAGACATGCTCTCCCTATGTTGCCCAGGCTAATCTCAAACTCCTGGGCTCAAGTGATCCTCTTGCCTCAGCCTCCCAAAGTGCTGGGATTATAAGCATGAGCCACCATGCCTGACTGGCAACAGTATCTAATTCCTGTATTCATAGGTCATTTTGCACATACTACTTTTTTCTTAAAAAAATGTGTTGAAATACGTATAACACAAAATTTCCCATTTAAACCATTTTTGTGTATAACTCAGTGGCATTCATTACATTCATAATTGGTGCAAACATCCCTACTCTGACAAAACTCTCTTCCCATTAACCGAGGTTAATAATTCCCAATTCCTTTCTCCTCTCAGCTTCTGGCAACTACCATTAGACTTACGTATCTATGAATTTACATCTCTTCTTATATGTGGAATCATACAATATGGTCCTTTTGCGTCTAGCCTCTTTCATTTAGCATGTCTTCAAGGTCCATATTGTAGCATGCATTAGAACTTAATTTTGATGGCTGAATAGTGTTCCATTGTGTGTATGTGTATACTGAACCACATTTTGTTTCTTCCCATGTTGGGCATTTCAATTCTAGCTTTTGGCTCCTGTGAATAATACCTCGATGAACATCGGTGTGCAAGTATTTGCCTGAGTCCTTTTTATTTCTTCTGGGTATTTTCGTAGGAGTGAAGTTGCTGGATCATATGGTAATTCTATGTTTAACTTCTTGAGGAACTGCCAAACTGTTTTCCACAGTGGTTGCGTCGCTACATTTCCACCAGCAATGTCCAAGGGTTCCCATTTTTCCATATCCTCTTCAACACTTGCTATTTTCCTTTAAAAGAAAAAATTATAGTCAACCTGGTGTGGTGGCTCATGCCTGTAAACCCAGCATTTTGGGAGGCCACGATGGGAAGATCTCTTGAGCCCAGGAGTTCCAGGCCAGCCTGGGCAACATAGGGAGACCCCATAGCTTAAAAAAAAAAAAAATTATCTGACTGTGGTGGTGCATGCCTGTGGACTCAGCTACGCAAGAGGCTGAGGTAGGAGGATCGCTTGACCCCAGGAGGTGGAGGCTGCAGTGAGCCATGATCGTGCCACTGCACTGTAGCCCAGACGACAAAGTGAGATCCTGTCTCAAAAAAAAAAAAACCACACACACATATATATATATATATATGTATAGATAGAGAGAGAGAGAGAGAGAGAGAGAGAGAGGGCACAAGCCATCTAAGTAGGTGTGAAATGCTATCTCATGATTTTCATTTGCATTTCCTTAGTGATTAGCAATGTTGAGCATCTTTTCCTGTGTTTATTGGTCATTTGTGTATCTTCTTTGGAGAAATGTCTGTTCAAGCTCTTTGTCGTCTTTTTCTCCCCATTGTATTATTTTTTAGAGTAGTTTTTAAGTTAACAGCAGAACTGAGCAGAAAGTAGAGAATTCCCATATACCTCTCACCTCCACATATGCATAAGCTGACCCACATTCAACATCCCTCATCAGAGTGGTACATCTAATACAATTGATGAACCAACTTGACACATCATTAGCATCCACAATGCATAGTTTACATTAGAGGTCACTCTTGGTGTTGGTATGCAGGTTTTGATGACTGTATAATGACATGAATCCACATTATAGTAGCATATAGAATAGCTTTACTGCCCTAAAAATCCTCTGTGCTCATCCTATTCATTTCTTCTTTCCTGCTAATCCCTCCCTTTGCACATTTTAAAATGGGATTGTTTTTGTGTTGTTCAGTTGTAGTAGATTTTTATGTATTCTGGACATCAAACCGTTATTGGGTATATGATTTATACATATTTTCTCCCATTCTGTGGATTGTGTTTTCACTCTCTTGATAGTGTCCATTGATACATACAAGTTTTTTATTTTCATGAAGTTTAGCTTATCTATATATTCTTTTGTTACCTGTGCTTTTTAAGTGTCATCCTTAAGAAACCACTGCCTAATCTAAGACCCTGCAGATTTGCCCCTATGTTTTCTTCTAAGAGTTTTATAGTTCTACCTCTTAAATTTAGGCTTTTGATTCACTGTTAGTTTTTATATGGTATAAGGTAAGGGTCCAACTTCATATCGCATGTGGATATCCAGTTTTTTCAGCACCATTTGTTGAAAATACTATCTTTTTCCCATTGAGTGGCCTTGGCACTCTTGCTGAGATCAATTGACTATAGACATTTGGGTTTATTTCTGGGTTCTAAATTTTATTCCATTGGTTGATATGTCTATTTTTATGCCAGCACCACACTTAGTGCTGTTTTGATTACACTTTTTTTGATTACTGTAGCTTTGTAATAAGTTTTGAAATCAGAAAGTGTGAGCCCTCCCACTTTGTTTTTCTTTTTCAAGATTATTTGTGGCTATTTTGGGTCTCTTAATTCTTTATGAATTTTAGAATGGGATTTTTCTTTTCTGCAAAAGATGCTCTTGAGATTTTGATAGGAATTGCATTGGATCTGTATAAAACTTTGCATAGTATTGTCATCCTAACAGTGTTAAGTCTTTCAGTCCATGAACATGGGATGTCTTTCAATTTATTTAGGTCCTTTAAAATTTCTTTTGGCAATGTTTTATATTTTTTTCACTGATTACATTTTAAGTTAGTTGTTTACTGGTGCTCTCTAGGAAAAGAGTAGCATGTCTCTAGAATATAAGACGGTCTTTCTGAAATGCTGAGTCTTATAAAGTTTAGTTAGAAAGGGAGAAAGCAGTATTTATTTTTAATACCAGAATTGGTTTCCCCAGTCATGATTTTTGAGAATTGTTAAACAGGTGAAAAAGAAACTTGTATGGCTTCAGATTCTTGGGAGATTTTGTGGACTTATTATGTTTAGCAGGTCATAATGAGATGAGTTTACCCTGTGCTGTTTTTGTTTTGTTTTGTTTTGTATTGTATTTTAAAGACAGGATCTTGCTTTGTTGTCCAGGCTGGAGTGCAGTAGCATCATCATAGCTCACTGCAGCCTCAACCTCTTGGGCTCCAGCAATTCTCCTATCTTGGCCACCTGAGTAGCTAGGACTATAGGCATGTGCCGTCACTTCTAGCCAACTTTTTATATTTTGTAAAGATGGGGTCTATGTTGCCCAGGCTGGGGAGTCTGGCTTAAAACAGAATCTTTCAGGAAGATGTTATTGTTGAATCCATGTTCAATATTGTAACATCATCTTTAATACCATCTTCTATCATTATATCCACATTGCAGTCTATATCATATAATAATATAGAACAAACACTTTAGATGTTTGACTTTCTGGAGCCCCATCTTCTTTCTCATACCCCAATTTTGTTGTAATTCTGCAAACATTCAAACCTGAACATTCGAACATTCTAACCCTCTTCCAAGAATGACTCTTAACTTCTTTCTTCAGGTGATGGTACCACATCAAAACACTGCCTAACAAGGCAAACAGAGAACTATTATTTAGTCAAACCTTTTGGGCTTAGGGAAATAAAATGGTAGCAGACCTTTGTTTGGGAGCCAAAGCAAGGTGAGAAGAGTAAAGCCGATGTATTTTTCTGACCTTCGTCATTTCCCTTGTGTTTGTTTATTGACTTTTGTAAGGTTAGCATGAGGTCTCTGATATTAGCAGCATATATTGAATATTGTCTCAATATTCTGAGCACTTTAAAAATCTTTCACCTGATTTAATCTTCATTATGAGTTCACAAGGCCAGGCCTGGTGACTCACACCTGTAATCCTAGCACTTTGGGAGGCCAAGGTGGGAGGATCACTTGAGTCCAGGAATTCAAGACCAACCTAGGTGACAGTGAGGCCCATTGTCTATTCAAGAAAAAGAAGAAAAAAATTCTGCAAGATAAATATTATTATGCCTATTTTATAAGAAAGTCAGACTCAGAAAGATTGAATACTTTGCCATGTTCATCCACAGAGTAAGTGATAGAGCTATATTTAAGCCAGAACTAGCTGATTCTGAAACCCATGCTCTTGTGATTTTCCTAGTCTTCTTTAATATACTTTGAGAATAAAAATCATTCTTTTTTTTTTTTTTTTTGGAGACAAGGTCTCCTGTTGCACAGGCTGGAATGCAGTGGCATGATCATAGCTTACTGCATCTTTGACCCCCCTGTGCTTAGGCGATCCTCCTACCTCAGCCTCTGGAGTAGCTGGGACCACAGGTGTGTGCCACCACATCTGGCTAGTTTTTTGTATTTTTAGTAGAGGACGGGGTTTTGCTATGTTTCCTAGGCTTGTCTTGAACTCTTGGGCTTAAATGATCCACCAGCATCGGCCTCCCAAAGTACTGGGATTGCAGCATGAGCTACTGCACCTGGCCTAAATCATTCATTCTTAATGGGTATTTAGCTAACAAGCCCAGGCATCACATTTCTCCATCTACTATTTACAGAATGATTCAACCTGGTCATGATGGGGGCCTGAACAAGGACAGTAGTTGAGAGAGAGGAAGGGACTAATTGGAGACCTATTATTGGCCTAGAAATAATAGGAGTTAGTTGATGATGCAGTGGGTGAGAAAGAGCAGGTGGTGTCAAGATGAGTACAGATGCAGGATCATTGAGAACCTTCTGCCTTTTAGACAATAAATCTTTTCATTTCAGGGAAGCACCTGCCATTAAAACTTATTTTCTCTATGGCATGCTGGATCCTGGTCATTAATAATTTATAATTTATCATCCGTGAGCAATCAGAAGGTTGTTCAACCATTTTTTTTTTTTTTTTTTGAGACAAGGTTTCTCTCCCGTCATCCAGGCTGGGGTGCAGCCTCTGCCTCCTGGGAGGTTCAAGTGATTCTCCTGCCTCAGCCTCCTGAGTAGTTGGGATTACAGGTGAGCCACCACACCCGGCTAATTTTTGTATTTTTAGTAGAGACAGGATTTTACCGTGTTGCCTGGGCTGGTTTTAAACTCCTGACCTCAAGTGATCTGCCTGACTCAGCCTCCCAAAGTGCTGGGATTATAGGCATGAGCCACCATGCCCAATCTGTTCAGCCATTTTTTGAATTATATCCTCCAATTCATTCCCCTCTGTGTCATTTGAGTTTCTATAATTTATAATCAAAAGAGTCCTGACTAATAAAGGGGGAAGTTTTTTGCTACAGGGCTGTTCCCAACCTTGGGATTAGGAAAGGTTTTGGGATAAATACCTTGCACACGTCAAGGTCTACTGTATTCTTTCAAGTATTGAGGGGCTTGATTTTGCGTCTGATTTTACTGACTTTATATAAAGCCTTGTGTTAAATGGTGGGAAACTTTGCTAGCTTCAAATATGTCCAAACCTCCTCAAATAGTTTAAATATTTGCTTATTCCTTTCATAACCCCTAAAGAGCTGAGAAAAAAAAATTTGTGAAGACTCAAAAATTACTTGTTGTTTCTGAGATGAATGTGACCATCATTATGCTCTTTCTTTTCTCTCTCTCTCTCTCTCTCTCTCTCTCTTTCTTTTTTTTCATTCATTTTGAGACAGGCTCTCACTCTGTTGCCAAGACTGGAGTGCAGTGGCATGATCTTGGCTCACTGCAGCCTCTGCCTCCGGGTTCAAGTGATTCTTCCATCTCAGCCTCCCGAGTAGCTGGAACTACAGGCGCCCACTACCATCACACCCAGCTAATTTTTTTGTATTTTTTGGTAAAGTGGGGGTTTCGCCATGTTGGCCAAGCTGCTCTTGAACTCCTGACCTCAGGTGATCCACCTGCCTCGCCCTCCCGAAGTGCTGGAATTATAGATGTGAGCCACTGTGCCCAGTCTCATTATGGACTTTAGCGAGTGTAAGGAAGACAGTGGTTTGAAGTGTTGGATAGAGAGTTTTAAACTCAGTGGGAGGAAGACTGGGGAGGAGCTATTGGCCTGGCCAGCGCACTGAGTAACGCAGTCATCTCTGCATCTACTGCCCTTTCTTACCCTGGCACCTTGGACAGCTCCACTCTGCCTGGCCTGACTAAGTGGGCCCCACTGACCTGCAGTCCAAAGATAGCTTCAGCGTTATGGGAACATTTTTTTGTTGTAATATTTTAATTTTAATTGTTTAGAGCTGTAACATTCTTATGCTGCCCATCTGAGCTTCCTTTTTTATCCTTCAAGGTTTCTGGACTACATGGTTTGGTAACAATCATGGTTTGGTTTTTATTTTTAATGTATACATCTTTCACATTGTACACTCTAGTTTTTTGCTTTGTAAGAGTCATACAAAATTGGAAAATTGGAAAAAAAAAATTGGAAAGCACATCAAAACATAAAGACCAGGGGGGAAAAACCTACCCATTATTACACAACTTGAAGCCAGTAGCATTCGCATTTGGGCATGTTTCTCTGTGGTATCTTTGGGGAGTGTTCCAAGCTTGGCTTGGCAGCTAGCCTTGCCTGGGCTCTTTGACCTCCTGGGCTTCACTCCTCCCTTAATAGTGGTTTACTTAATCGACCTTCCCCTCCGCTTTCTGCCTTCCCATAGACAGAATTAAAGCCAGCTGCTTGAGGATTCTGGTAACTGGTGAGGACAGCTGATCCTGAGCCCGCTGGCAAGAGGGCAGGCTGAGAGGGTGGGCTCGGACTCTGGCTGATGCAGGGGCACCAGGCAGGAAGCTCAGCAGCTGGGCAGGGGCCTGGACACAGAGCTGCCCGCGCAGAAGCCACGTGGTCCCGCTCTCACATTTCCCCTACTGTTCAGAGCCGGCCAAAGCTGAGGGCATATGCTTGACACCGGATGGGGGATGGGGGGTCCCCCAGAAACCAACTTCCTGCTCATTATGTCGGGCCTCAGCAGGGGATATTTGTTCATTATTCTCTTAATTGTTTTGAGTAGGAACATAGTCACATGGTTTATGGAGCAGAAGTCTCCCTCCTGCTCAGCCCCATCCACCCTGTTTTCACCCTCCCTGATCCACTCCAGGTAATCAGCTTTTCATTTCTGTGTGTATTCATCTAGACTTTATTTGTGACTACTAAAGCACATACAAATATATTCTCTATTCTTTGTTTTCCTTCCTTGTAAACAAAAGGAAGTGTCTTATACACCTTTTCTGTACCTTGCTGTTTTTTTTTTTTTTCCTACTTAATATATCTTGGAGACTTTAAACATATCTGTACCTTGAAAGCTTCCTCATGCACTTTTTTTTTTTTTTTTTTTTGAGCTCGCTCTGTCACCCAGGCTGGAGTGCAGTGGCATAATCTCAGCTCACTGCAACCTCTGCCTCCTGGGTTTAAGTGATTCTTCTGTCTCAGCCTCCCGAGTAGCTGGGATTACAGGTGCCTGCCACCATGCCTGGCTAATTTTTGTATTTTTAATAGAGATGGGGTTTTGTTGTGTTTGTCAGGCTTGTCTCGAACTCCCAACCTCAAGTAATCCATCCACCTCAGCCTCCCAGAGTGCTGGGATTACAGGCATAAGCCACTGCACCCGGCCCTCCTCATGCACTTTTATACCTTCAAAATATTCCATTGTATGTATGTAGCACAATGTATTTCATCAGTCTTCTATTCAAGGACATTTGCCTTCTTTCCAATCTTTTGTTATTTTGAGCAATGCTACGGTGAGTGACTTAGAGTATATGTTATTTCCTAAGTATGGCTGAAGGATAAATTCCCAGAAGTTAAATTACCGGGTCAAAGGAGAAGCTCATTTGTAATTCTGATCTCTGTGGCCCACTTCGCTCCATGGGGTACTGTGCCAATTTGTACTTCTACCGGGAAAGTATGCAATGCAGTCTTTGTTTCTCTTGGGGGATTATTACATACTTCTTATATGTTGCTTTGAACTGTTCTTCTTCTTTTTTTTTTCTTTCCATTTGGATGCTGTCCTCCCAGTTAGAGGGCAAGTTTATTGAGAGCAAGGGCCAAGTGTTTTATTGCTTTTGAAGTGTCTGCATTTATAAATAATATAATACTGCACCCTAGGAGCATAAGAACTACTTCTGCCTTCAGTATCATTTGGGAGATTAAGCCAATTAAACTTGAATGACAAGAGGATTCTCACGCCTGGTTAGAGTTCAGCTGAACTGATTTCAACTTCTCCCTCCAAAGTCAAGGTATTCCACATCCTTGTTTCAGGTAGTTATGGGAGGAATCCTGAGAGGAGAGTCCTTGACTGGGACGTACAGCAGTTTTGCTTACTTCTATGTCAGCTTCTATCCTGGATCTGGGTGTTAGTTTCCCAGATGCAACCCCAGGGTTGCCCCTAACATCAGCAAGTCTAATTGCTGCCGGTCCCGTCGCTTACTTTCCTCAATTTGTGCCAGCGCCTGCCCCAAACTCAGCAAGAGAACAAAGAGCTGCTTTTAAGCTTTTTGTATCTGCCACATATGCAAACATGACATCATTGCAAATTTCGTTTGCCTATATCCTGGTGGTGAAAATGTCCTCAGTGTTTCTTTGTTGTCTCGGTTCTCACTGTGCTGGGGTCTCCCCTGTGTCTAATTCTGCCCGGGGGTCCCTGGGTCTTCACATTCTTTGGCTTGAATATCCCCTGAAAGAACTTTGTAAAATTGCATGCCCCCCTCGCATGTTGACAATCTACATGTGACATTTTATTATACGTTTAAACAGTTGTGAGGATATATTTTACAGAATATTGTCAATATTGACACTCAACTTTATTTAAAAAATAAAGTTGGGCTGGGTCTGTAATCCCGGTGCTTTGGAAGGCCAAGGCAGGAGGATTGGTTGAGGCCAGGAGTTTGAGACCAGCCTAGGTAACATACCAAGACCTCGTCACTACAAAAAATTTTAAAAATTAGCCCACTGTAGTGGTATGCACCTGTAGTACTAGCTACTTATAAAGCTGAACTGGGAGGATTGCTTCAGCTAGGGAGGTTGAGGCTGCAGTGAGCTGTGATTGCACAGCTGCACTCCAGCCTGGGTGATAGAGCAGTGAGACCCTGTCTCCAAAAAAAAAGTTGTTAGGTAGACATGTACACATGTATATATATGTTAAGCTCTTAAATAATGATAATAAATACATGTTTGTACACACACACACACATATATATACACATACCCAATTTTTTATTTTGTTAAAATATACATAACACAATTTATCATCTTAATCACTTTTAAGTGTACAGTTCAGTGGTATTAAATACATTCATAATGTTGTGCAACCATCACCACTGTCCTTCTCTAGAATTCTTTTCATCTTGTAAAACTGAAACTCTGTACCCACTAAATACTAACTCTCCATTCCCCGTGCCCCTGGCAACCCCCACTCCACTCTCTACCCTTTGATTCTCACTATTCTGTGTGCCTCACATAGGCACGTACAATATTACTTACTTATCACATACTAAGGAAATAGCCCTCTATTCCAATTTTTGGCTTTTTTTTTTGCGATTGCTATTTTAATGGAGAAAGTTTTCTCTCTTTTGTTCGTTTATATTATTTAATACAATAAAGTCTACCAATTTGAAGTGTATAATTTGATAAATTTTGGTCATTGTATGTATAATCTCATCACAATCAGAGCATATTCATGTTGAGGCTTTGTATATGAGCTTTATCATATATATATGTACACACATATACACACAATGTATGTATTATGATATAAAGCCTTAGCATAAATATAAATGCATACATGTGTATGAATAGATATGTATATTATATATAATAAAAAATATCTAAATACATATACGTAAATATAAAGCCTTAACATGAATATATGTATGTTGGGGTGTATATAAACACACATATATGTATAGTACACATATGTATTGATATTAAGGCTGTATGTTATATAAATTATAAATGTAGGCTGGGTGAGGTGGCTCATGCCTGTAATCCCAGCACTTTGGGAGGCTGAGATGGATGGATCATTTGAGGTCAGGAATTCCAGACCAGCCTGGCCAACATGGTGAAACCCCGCCTCTACTAAAAATACAAAAAAAATTAGCTGGTCATGGTGGCAGGCACCTGTACTCCCGGCTACTCAGGAGGCTGAGGCAGGAAAATTGCTTGAACCCGGGAGGTGGAGCTTGCAGTGAGCTGAGGTTGTGCCACTGCACTCCAGCCTGGGACACAAAGTGAGACTCCATCAAAAAAAAAAATTAAATAAAATATAAATGTATTTATTACATGTTGTTTCACATATTACACAAACAATATTAAATATGTGAAAGTATAAATATATATAATACAATATAACATATAAATATACTTATATAAACTATAGAGGGTAAATGATAGGTCCTTAACATAAATATGTGTATAGATGTGTGTGTATATATGGGTGTAACATACACATGCGCAGAAACCTGTTACATTATTCTTTTCTTTTGATGGTATACAAAGGAATCTCATAGTGTTTGACTCCCGCCATCATCCATTAAAAGAATACCTGGACAAGCTCTCCTTTAAACATAAGAAATGTTATTCTTTTTTTTTTCTAAATTTGAATTTCCATTCCACTTCCCACACAGCTTTTTCTCATATATATTTTTATCCTTGAAAGTCTTTTGCTGGTCACCCTATCATACTGCATAAAAAGGATAGACCTAAATTGATATTTTTATTTGCTGTCACCATTGAACAAGCGTTTAATCATTTCTTCTGATGAAGTTGTTATCAGCAGTAGTAATACAAATTGGCCAAAACCACACTATGTATTTCCAGTGAATAAATCCTTATTAAATAGGAAGTTAATTTAAGTTAGAAATCTATTCCTTAATGAGATGGTTGGCCTTTTTCTCCGATTAGTTTATGTGTCTAGGTTTGGTTCCTACTCACTGCTGGAATCAATTGGGTTTCTCCATGACACTGCAGAGGAAACTTGTTTGTATAAAGAGTAGAGCCAGGCTTGGTGGTTCACGCCTGTAATCCCAGCACTTTGGGAAGCCAAGATGGGTAGATAATTAGAGTCCAGGGGTTTGAGACCAGCCTGGGCAACATGGTGAAATCCTGTCTCTGTGAAAAATACAAAAATTAACCAGGCGTGGTGGCACGTGCCTGTGGTCCCAGCTACTGAGGAGACTGAGGCAGGAGGATTGCTTGAACCCGGGAGGTCCAGGCTGCAGTGAGCTGAGCTGCAGCTGCGCCATTGCCCAGTTGTTTGAGGCTGCAGTGAACCATGATTGTGCCACTGCACTCTAGCCTGGAAGACAGAGTGAGACCCTGTCTCCAAAAAATAAAAAAGTAGATGGAAATGGAAATAATTGTATTACCGTACTGTCAGTTAATTCTTTGAGCTCATTCTGAGCCAAAAACCCTATTCTAATTTATTGTCAAAAATAATTTTTAATGCTCTATCCACATGCAATTCAATGGGATCTCCTTGGGCTTGAGGGAAAGGAAAAATGTTGGAAAGCCCCTGACTTTGCAAAAGCAAATTTTTCTCAGTCCTTGCGGTTATATGTTGGTTCAGCACTAATACCGGGATTGGGTTTGGTGCCCGAGGAAATATGCCATGGTAAGATTAGGATGGGTAAGGGGTGTCCTCTTGTTTTTATAAAGTGGAAAAGGGGCTACTGGGGAAAGTAAGACTCTGCCCTTCCCTTGCAGGCAAGGGCTCAGGCAGATCAGTTGCAGAAAAGCGGGCCTAATGAATACCTGGAAATCAATTCCTTTAAAATTGTTGGTGCCCTCGTACTGAAGAGGAAGTGTTCTTATACCTCCATTTGAAGACCATTATTCTTTTGTTTTTATTTTGTGATGGTGTCTCACTCTGTTGCCAGGCTAGAGTACAGTGGTGTGATCTTGGCTCACTGCAACCTCCACCTCCTGGGTTCAAGCGATTCTCCTGTCTCAGCCTCCCGAGTAGCTAGAATTACAGGTGAACTCTACCACGTCCAGCTATTTTAAATTTTTAGCAGAGACGGGGTTTCACCATGTTGGCCAGGCTGGTCTTGAACTCCTGACCTCAAGTGATCTGCCCACTTCAGCCTCCCAAAGCGCTGGGATTACAAGTGTGAGCCACTGTGCCTGGCCTGAAGACCACCGTTCTTTGAAACCCCTGATCTCTTCTACTTTACAAGACAGCGTTCTCAAATCTCCTCTCAGCAGGACAGTTTCAGGCAGAAGCTGGTTTCTCAGTTTTCCTCTCTGGGGCAGGGCTGAGGAGGCTGCCGTTGCTGGCTGCAGGCTAAAGAATTTGGCTGCTCAGTAGACAGGCATTACGAAGTGAATAGACCCCTGGGAAAAGAGGAAGAAAATAGGTGAGGAAACATTGCTGTCTCTTTATCCTTCGAAAATACACATGGGCCCTGACCAGGTGACACCTTCTTCACCAGTGACAGAATGACTATTGGTGAAGACACACTTGACAGGCAGTGGGTTAGAGAATGAGCAGAGAGAAAGACCCGGATTTGGCGGGCTGTCATGGTCTGCTTGGGCTGCCCTAACAAAATACCACAGCAGGCCGGGTGGCTTCAACATCCGGTGTTGATTTTCTCACCATTCTGGAGGCTGGAAGTCTGGGATCAGGGTGCCAGCATCCCCGTCTGGTAGGGACCCTCTCCCTGGCTTGCAGGGGGCTGCCTCTCATTGTGTGCCCACGTGGCCTTCCCTTGGTGAGTGCATGGGCAGAGACAGAATCTTTCTCTCCCTCTTTGTTTGTTTGTTTGAGATAGGGTCTTGCTGTTTCACCCAGGCTGGAGTGAAGTAATGTGATCATGGCTCACTGAAACCTCAATCTCCTGGACTCAAGTGATCCTTCGGCCTTTAGCCTTTCAAGCCGCAAAGCCCACAGGCATGCACCACCAAGCCCAGTTAATTTTTTAAATTTTATTAAGGAGATGAGGGTCTCACTATGTTGCCTCCTTCTTCTTATAAAGCTGCCAATCACCACCAATCTTTATTGAATTAGAACCCTACCCAATGACCTCTTCTAACCTTAATTAACTCCTAAAAGCTCTATCAATAATTAGTCACATTGGGGGTTAGGGTTTGATATGGTTTGGCTGTGTCCCCACCCGAATCTTATCTTGAATTGTAGCTCCCACAATTCCTACGTGTTGTGGGAGGGACCCAGTGGGAGGTAATTGAATTATAGGGGCGGGTCTTTTCCTTGCTGTTCTCGTGAAAGTGAATAAGTCTCATGAGATCTGATGATTTTATAAAGAGGAGTTCCCCTGCACAAGCTTTTTCTCTTTCTGCCACCATCCCTGTAAGACGTGAGTTGTTCCTCCTTGCCTTCCATCATGATTGTGAGGCCTGCCCAGCCATGTGAACTGTGAGTCTATTAAACCTCTTCCCTTTATAAATTACCTTTACCTTTATAAAGTCTCAGGTATGTCTTTTTCAGCAATGTGAGAATGGACTAATACAGGGTTTCAACATACGAATTTTGGGGGACAATTCACTGATTCACCAAGAATCAGGATATGAGGCATCTGATCCTGATTCTGCCACTAAGTGATTGTGATCCCAATGGACTGGTGGCTTGGTTGTTTTTCTGGGTTTCAAGGAAGGCATGTGTGATTATGGGGAAATGGTGACCCAGTTGTGGTTATACATACAAGATCTTGTGTTGAGAGGCAGATTGCATTCTGTTCACTGTGTTGTTTACTGTGACAAAGTTGAAGCTAACATATTCAAGTTTTGTTTTGTTTTTTTGAGACAGGGTCTTGCTCTGTCACCCAGCCTGGTGTGCAGTGGTGTGATCACAGCTTACTGCAACCTCCGCCTCCTGGGCTCAAACAATCCTCCCACCTCAGCCTCCTGAGTGGTTGGGACTACAGGCATGTGCCACTGTGCCCAGCTAATTTATGTAATTTTTTTTGTAGAGACAGGGTTTTACCCTATTGCCCAGGCTGGTCTTGAACTCCTGGGCTCAACCCATCCATCTGGCTTGCCCTCCCAAAGTGCTGGGATTAAACATGTGAGCAACTGTGCCTGGTCAAAAAATATTTTAAAAATAATAAACATTGAAAGATAGTTGGACATTAACATGAAAAGTCTAATTTAAGGCATTAACAAGAAAAGTTCAAGTTCCCAGAGACCCCCCCGTATAAGTCAGGTTTTACAGTATACCAGCCCCAGAAGGATGACAAAAAGGACAAAAAATATCTGTGTAGAGTTAGGTTGATTAAAGGAAAATAATAAGCCCAAAGTCTGAATTTGAGTTTGTTAACTGATCTCTCAGCCAGCACCAGGGCAGAAAGAGGGCAACTGACCCACAAAAAAATGGTGAGCATCTCATCTGTAAAATTAATCACGGTGGTTATGGGAGACCCAGGCCATCCTCTTTCTGGGGTCTTTTTCATTTCATTTCTTTCTTTCTTTCTTTTTAACAGAGTCTCACTCTATCACCCAGGCTGGAGTACAGTGGCGCAATCTCGGCTCACTGCAACCTCCACCTCCCAGGTTCTCCCAAATAGCTGGGATTACAAGCACATGCCACCACACCCAGCTGATTTTTGTATTTTTAGTAGAGACAGGGTTTCACCATGTTGCTCGGGCTGGTCTTGAACTCCTGACCTCAGGTGATCCACCCACCTCGGCCTCCCAAAGGGCTGGGATTACAGGCGTGAGCCAAAGCACCCGGCCTCTGGGGTCTTTTTTCATTTTGAGTAAGCAAACACCTGAAGTACTTTTTTCATGTGGAATGAGTGGTGGTAAATGATGTGAGTTTTGACAGGTCTGAATATATTTTTTTCATATTAATTCTTTAACTGTATCGGATGATTCTTTATAGAATCCAGAGTTCAAAATATTCCTTTCCCCAGGCATTTGAAGATATTGTTCCATTGTCTTCCAGCAACCAGTATTGTCGATGAAATTTGATGGCAGTTTAATTCCCTTTCCTTTTTATATACATCTCCCCCACTGGAAGCTTTCAAAATTTCCCGGCGTTCTGAAATTTCATTAAGAATGCCGTTAGGTCTTTCTTAAATTCATTCTGTACAGCAGTCAGTGGCCCTTGTAATCTGACGATGAGTTCCTCTTCAGCTCAGGGTCTTTTTCTCTCATATCTTTGGTGATTTCCTCCCCTTCCTTCTTTTTCTCCTTTGGAATTCCTATGAAAGGAATATTGGACTACCTGACTCTATCACCCTTAAGCCTTTTCTCTCACATTTACCTATTTTTGTCTATTTCCTTCTTATTCTGAAAGTTTTCCTTTACTTTTGTTTTGTTTTGTTTTGTTTTGTTTTGTTTTGAGACGGAGTCTCGCTCTGCCGCCCAGGCTGGAGTGCAGTGGCCACATCTCAGCTCACTGCAAGCTCCGCCTCCCGGGTTTATGCTATTCTCCTGCCTCAGCCTCCCGAGTAGCTGGGACTAAAGGCGCCCGCCACCTCGCCCAGCTAGTGTTTTGTATTTTTTAGTAGAGACGGGATTTCACCTGTTAGCCAGGATGGTCTGGATCTCCTGACCTCGTGATCCGCCCGCCTCGGCCTCCCAAAGTTTTTTTTTTGTTGTTGTTGTTTTGAGAGGGAGTCTCACTCTGTCACCCAGGCTGGGGTACAATGGTGTGACGTCGGCTCACTGCAGCCTCCACCTCCTGGGTTAGAGTGAATCTCATGCCTCAGCCTCCTGAGTAGCTGGGATTACAGGTGCCCGCCACCACCATGCCTGACTAATTTTTGTATTTTTAGTAGAGATGGGGTTTTGCCATGTTGACCAGGCTGGTCTCAAACTCCTGACCTCAGGTGATCTGCCCACCTCGGCCTCCCTAAGTCCTGTGGTTATAGGCATGAGCCACCGCATCTGGCCGCTTTACTTTCACATCTCAAGCTCAGTCTTCACTTGTTTACTTTTTTTTTTTTTTTTTTGAGACAGGTTCTTGCTCTGTCTGTGGTCATGGCTCACTACATCCTCAATCTCCTGGGTTGAAGCCATCCTCCCACCTCAGCCTTCCAAGTAGTTGGGACCACAGGCACATGCCACCACACCCAGCTAATTTTTGTATTTCTTGTAGAGATGCGGTTACACCATGTTGCCCATGGTTCAAACTCCTGGGCTCAGGCAATCCTCCCATCTCAACCTGCCAAAGTGCTGGGATTACAGGCATGAGCCATAGTGCCTGGTCTACTTGTGTACATTCTAAGGAAGGCAGTCCTGCCATCTGATTTTTTTTTTTTTTTCCCTGTAATCATACCTTAATTACCAAGTACTCTTTTTTATTCTTTTCTGGATGGGTTTTCTATGTTTAGCTGGAGGGCAAAAGCTGAAGGTGTTTAAGACAGTGGCGGTCCCAACTCTCCCAGCTTTAATGAATTATCCTAAGGATTGCCGTGGTGCACTTCTGTGCCTTCTGTCTGGCGCCATCCAGTTAGAAGCTTCCATGGACTTCTTTTCAAGACCTGGCCTTCCTGGTGGCGTTTGAGTCTGTGGTTTTCTTGTCTACTTTGTCAGTCTCATCCTAATGCTTTCTGCCCTCCAGGACTTTTAAAGATTTCTTGCCTGCTGATCCAGCCTTTATTTTTGCACCTGTTATTATTTCATTCTTTTTCAAAGTATCTTTTTCATCATTTCAATGGGTCCTTGAATGGGAGATGAGAAGGATCTTAGGTACTCAGTGCATCAGTTTAAGCTCTGGAAGCTTCTTTTCTTTTCTTTCTTTTTCTTTTTGTTTTTAGACAAGGTCTCGCTCTGTCACCCAGGCTGGACTGAAGTGGCGTGATCATGGCTTACTACATTCTCAAATAACTGGGCTCAAGTAATCCTCCTGCTTTAGCCCCCCGAGTAGCTGGGACCACGGGCGTGTACCACCATGCCTGGCTAATTTTTTTTTGATGGAGTCTCACTATGTTGCCCAGGCTGGCCTCAAACTCCTGGACTCAAGCAATCCTCCCACCTTGGCCTTCCAAAGTGCCGGGATTACAGGCATGCTCACGCCCAGCCACTCTTTTCTTTTCTTTTCTTTTTTGTTTTTGTTTTTTGAGACACAGTTTCACTCTGTCACCCAGGCTGGAGTACAGTGGAGTGATCTTGGCTCACTGCAACCTCCACCTCCCGGGTTCAAGTGATTCTCCTGCCTCAGCCTCCCCAGTAGCTGGGATTACAGGTGCATCCACCACATCCAGCTAGTTTTTGTATTATTAGTAGAGATGGAGTTTCCCCATGTTGGCCAGGCTGGTCTCGAACTCCTGACCTCAGGTGATCTGCCTGCCTCGGCCTCCCAGAGTGCTGGGATTACAGGCGTGAGCCACCATGCCCAGCCCCAGCCACTCCTTTCTTAAAATTGTATTCCAGTCCTCTCCTCCTGCCTTCGACTCCCTGTTTTATCTCCTTACCTTGCATAAAGGTCCCCACAGCAATGCATCCTGGACAATCCTCCTGGCAGACTCGACTTGAAGGTGTGGGAGCTTCCTGTGCTGCTCCGTCTGTTGACCCAGACACCAGATCCTCTGGGGCAGCAAGGATGAAATACTTTGGTTGTGCTAATGGAGCTCCCCCATTGTTTACCTGTCAGAGAAAAATTGCACTGGACAAGTTAAGTAGGCAAAGAAAACTTTTTTCAAGACTATTGCATTGGGGGTCAAGACTCAACTCTGAATGTAACAGCGGCAGCTGGGGATTTGTAGACAATGGACAGGGTGCAGGGGCCAGTGGATGGAAAAGTAATGCGAGGAACTTGGCAAAGTAACAAATGTGGGGGATTCTTGCAGAACCAGATTCAGCAGGCCAAGGATGAGACCTGGTCAAGAAGAGCACTCAGAGAAGCCTGACTCAAGTTTGGTCAAGGACCGGGAGTCACTGTTGGCCCCTCCTTCATTCAACGTACTGTGAATATTTCTGTTCAATACTGGGTCTCCTGGCCAAGTGTCTACCCTCCTCACTGGACTTGATAGCTCAGGCTTCTGATACTTCTTTATTTTGCATGGTTCTGATTGGTGAGGTTTCCTTAAAGCTTACTCAGCTCTAATGCTTTGGCAAGCAGAATCAAATTGTGTTTAAGCCCAGGCTTTGGAATCAGAAGCACTTGGGTTCAGATCTTGTCTCTGCCACTTATTAGCTGTATGACTTTGGGCAGGTCACTTATTTTCTTCCCTTGGCCGGGCGTGGTGGCTCACACTTGTAATCCCAACACTTTGGGGAATTGAAGCAAGAGAATCTCTTCAGTCTAGGAGTTCAAGACCAGCCTGGGCAAGTGCAGTGACTCACACCTGTAATCCCAGCTCTTTGGGGGATTGAGGCGGGAGAATCTCTTGAGTCTGTCCAGGAGTTCAAGACCAGCCTGGGCAAGATGGTGAGACATTGTCTTTACAAAATAAAACTGGAAAAATTAGTCGGGTATGGTGGCGTGCACTTGTAGTGGCAGCTATTTGGGAGGCTGAGGAGAGAGGATTGCTCGAGCCCATGAGTTCAAGGCCGCAGTGAGGTATGATTGTACCACTGCACTCCAACAACAAAGTGAGGTCCTGTCTCAAAAAAAAAAAAAAAGAAAGAAGAAAAGACAAAGAATACTTTCTTTCCAGAGTTGTTAACTTTTTTTTTTTTGAGACAGGGTCTCACTCTGTCACCTAGGCTGGAGTGCAGTAGCGTGATCTCGGCTCATTGCCACCTCCGCGTCCCGGGTTCAAGAGATTCTCCTGCCTCAGTCTCACCAGTAGCTGGGATTACAGGCACCCACCATCACGCCTGGCTAATTTTTGTATTTTTAGTAGAGAGGGAGTTTCACCATGTTGGCCAGGATGGTCTCGAACTCCTGACCTCAGTTGATCTGCCCGCCTCGGCCTCCCAAAGTGCTGGGATTACAGGCGTGAGCCACCACACCCAGCCCAGAGTTGTTAACTATTGATGTTATCATCATTGTTCACTAAATGGAAGCTATCATTAATTTTCACATTTTATTGATCCCAACTCACTCACATCATGTAGATCTCCTGAAGCCAGGGCCAGCCCCAACATACTTCCCGTATCATGGCTAATGTACAAGTTGACCTAGGCTTGGCATCTGGCAAGCATCTAATACGTACCAGTAACCAATAGCATACCCCTGTCTCCTTTGATAGAAACAGAATCTCTCTCTCTTTTTTTTTTTTTGAGACGGAGTTTTACCATGTTGCCTAGGCTGGAGTGCATTGGCATAATCTCAGCTCACGGCAACCTCCATCTCCCGGGTTCAAGCAATTCTCCTGCCTCAGCCTCCTGAGTAGCTGGGACTACAGGTGTATGCCACTACACCCAGCTAATTTTTGTATTTTTAGTAGAGGTGGGGTTTCACCATGCTGGCCAAGCTGGTCTCAAACTCTTGACCTCAAGTGATCCACCCGCCTTGGCCTCCCGAAATACTGGGATTACAGGTGTAAGTCACCATGCCTGGCCTGATAGAAGCAAATCTCCGAGGCCCTTTATGGTACCTCTCTTACTCTGAAAAGCATTCATAGTCTTCTTCAATTTGCACTGCACTAACTATAAGGAAAATGTCCTAACTTTATTCCAATAGCAGCATGTATCAAGGCCATTGGAACACTCTTTTTTTAATGGCATAATTATTACAGCAGTTACCTACATCAGTACTTAAAGTGGAGTGGGGTGTTAATGTTATGCAGCTTCGCTGCTCTTTCATGCCTATCAAATGCTTCTCGTCAAGTTACCATTTCCTGCATAATGCTGTTACTCTATTAGATAAATTGATATGTCCTCTATGGCCTCTTTACTTTCAAAAGTATGTCTGAGAGCTTTCAGAAGTTTGAGAAGGAGTGTGTGTTGTGCAAACTAAGGGGGAAATGGAGGACAGAATGCCCTGTCATTTTTGTAGTAGCTCACATAGAAGCTTCAAGACAAAAGACAGAAATGGAATCTATCCCCATAATTCACAAATTATGGGGAATGTACATGTTGTTTCCACTTTTGATATCATCTCTAACTCCTCTGTTCTCTGATACTAAGCAAGAAAATTAACATCACCCAGAATATTATAGTGGGTGTCTCAGTGACCATGTGTTCCCCTTCCAGCAAGCCTCAACCTTCACTTCCAGGGCTGATGGCACAACAAGGGCTGAAATCACCACTGAGTCATTGAATCTGAATCACCTGTACCGAGATGCCAAGTTACAGATGTCCTTTAAAGGGACTTTGAGGCCGGGTGCAGTGACTTATGCCTGTGATCCGAGCACTTGGGGAGGCTGATGCGGGTGGATCACCTGAGCTCAGGAGTTTGAGAGCAGCCTGAGCAACATGGCAAAACCACATCTCTACCAAAAATACAAAAACTAGCTGGGCGTGGTGGTGTGTGTCTGTGGTCCCAGCTACTTGGGGAGCTGAGGCCGGAGGATCGCTTGAGCCAGGGAGGTGGAGATTGCAGTGAGCTGAGATTGTACCACTGCACTCCAGCTTGGGCAGCAGAGTGAGACTCTGTCTCAGGAAAAAAAAAAAAAAGAAAAAAAATGGGTGGGGGAGAGGGAGGACTTTGAGACAGGTTGCTAGGAATAGTGCTAATCTTTAGTGAGGTAGAAATTAAGGCAGAAAACAGTGATTTAGAAAGAATTTTTGGTCCAGTGCTGTATTAAGGGATTGCCAGAGAAACAGATCCAATAGAGTATGTGGGTGTATAAAGAAATTTATTACAGAATGGATTTGCATAATTATGAAGGCTGACAAGTCCCAGGATTTGCAGTTGGATGGCTGGAGACCCAGAAGGGCTGGTGATGTAAATTCTAGTTCGAAAGCCAGCAGACTTGAGACTCAAGAAGAGCTGACGTCTCAGTTCAAGTCTGAAGGAAGAGGCAATGTCTCAGTTCAAGTCTGAAGGCAGGAAACAACTGATGTCCCAGCTCAACAGTGAGGCAGGAGGAGTTCTCTCATACTCAGCCATTTCGCTCTAGTCAGGTCTTCAACTGTTCAGATGAGGCCCAAGCACAGCAGGCTTTACTCAGTCTCTCGAGTCCAATGTTAATGTCATCCCCAGACACCTGAATAACATCTGACCCAATGTTTGGACACTCCTGACCCAATCAAGCTGACACATAAAATTAGCCATCACTAAGTTCCTCCTCCTCAATATCATTTTGGTATTTAAGTAGTCCCTTCAACTATCTGAAACATAAAGGAGGAGAGAATAGAATGGGAGCAAATCTTTACTCCCTTTCCTGACAGCACCGTAGCTTCTGTTTTACTTTTTTTAAATTTAATTAATTTATTTTTTGAGATGGAGTCTCACTCTGTCACCCAGCTGGAGTGCAGTGGCACAATCTTGGCTCACTGCAGGCTCTGCTTCCTGGGTTGAAGCGATTCTCCTGCCTCTGCCTCTTGAGTAGTTGGGATTACAGGTGTGCACTACCATGCCTATCTAATTTTTTGTATTTTAGTAGAGACAGGTTTTCACCATGTTGGCCAGGCTGTTCTTGAACTCCTGACCTCAGGTGGTCTCGTCTGCCTCGGCTTCCCAAAGTGCTGGGATTACAGGCATGAGCCACAGTGCCTGGCCTAATTTTATTTTTATCGTTATTTTTTTTGAGACCGACTCTCTCTCAGTTGTCCAGGCTGGAGTGCAGTGGCACAATCTTGGCTCACAGCAACCTCTGCCTCCTGGGTTCAAGCAAACCTTGTGCCTGAACCTCTGGAGTAGGTGGGATTACAGGCGTGCGCCACCATGCCTGGCTAACTTTTGTATTTTTAGTAAAGACAGGGTTTCACCATGTTGGCCAGGCTGGTCTTGAACTCCCGATCTCAGGTGATCCACCCGCCTTTGCCTCCCAAAGTACTGGAATTATAGGCATGAGCCTCCATGCCCAGCCTAGAGCTACTGTTTTAAATGTACCTGTAAATGTTGGCTGCACCCTTTAATCAAACTCACCCCATGTTAACGCGTCGGTCACTAAACTAGGATAAAGGTAGGAGTTACTGAAATGCTGCTTTCCACTGGCACCACTTTGTGAGGAAAAGGGAACCCCAGAAGAATAACACTGTGGGCATAATTTCTTTATTGTACAGTGAATTCAGCCTTGCAGTTATTTTTCAGAGATGAACAGAATTTAAAGTGTTAGAACTTATTTGGGAGGCTAAGGCAGGCAAAGTGCTTGAGTCCAGGAGTTTGAGACCAGCCTGGGTAATAGAGTGAGAGCCCTGTCTCTACAAACAAAACAAAACAAAACAAAACAAAATTATGTTCCTCCACTTTTCCAACATTTAGCTTTTACATACACAGCTGATGTTTTCCTCCCTTAAGTAGCTTGGAGGAGCTGAGGTTGCTGAAGTAATTGTGATAACTGTTTGCTTTCCTTAGAATATGGTTTTCTGGCCAGGAGTGGTGGCTCACGCCTGTAATCCCAGCACTTTGGGAGGCTGAGGCAGGTGGATGACCTGAGGTCAGGAGATTGAGACCATCCTGGTTAACATGGTGAAACCCCATCTCTACTAAAAATACAAAAAATTAGCCGGGTGTAGTGGTGGGCATCTGTAATCCCAACTACTGGGGAGGCTGAGGCAGGAGAATGGCATGAACCTGGGAGGCGGAGCTCGCAGTGAGCCAAGATGGTGCCACTGTACTCCAGCCTGGGTGACAGAGCAAGACTTTGTCTCAAAAAAAAAAAAAAAAAAGAATATGGTTTTCTTAAGGGAGATCAGATTAGTTTGTCTTGGTTGTGAAGATTGTCAGGTGTAGCAATTGTACTCTTGAATTTACTGTATTCCTTTGATCAGCATCAATATCAAAGTATATTCCTTTGATCAGCATCAATATTACCTGGGGATTTGTTAGTACTAGGAAATCTCAGGTCCCATCCAAAATCAACTAAATCAGAAACTCTAGGGTTGGACCCTAGAAATCTGCATTGTAACAAGCCACCGAGGTGACTCTGATGCATGCCCATGTTTCAGAATTACGGATTGAGTATATTTGCCATGTAGTTGCTTGGTGGTGATGCCTACATCTTGAAATTGACCTAAAACCTAGAAAGGTAACCAATATGGTTTGGCTGTGTCCCCATCCAAATCTCATCTTGAATTGTAACTTCCACAAATCTCATGTGTCATGGAAGGGACCCGGTGGGAGGTAATTGAATCATGGGGGGTGGGTCTTTCCTGTGCAGTTCTTGTGATAGTGAGATCTGATGGTTTTGTAAAGGGGAGTTTCCCTGCACAAACTCTCATTCCCTCTTGCCTGCAGCCATGTAAGATGTGCCTTTAGCCTTCCGTCACGATTGTGAGGCCTCCTCAGCCACGTGGAACTGTGGGTCCATTAAACCTCTTTTTCTTTATAAATTACCCAGTCTTCGGTATGTCTTTATCTGCAGCATGAAAATGGACTAATACAGTAACAAACCAGAATTCTACAGAACTTCAGAACTACAGATGACACTCTTCCTTTCAGCAGGTATTTTCATCACTGTATGGTTGCTAAGTTTAGTCATATGCCCATGAAATGGTTAATTTTATCTGTCAACTTGACTGGCCATGGGATACCCAAAATAAACATTATTTCTTGATGTGTCTTTGCGGGTGTTTCTGGATAAGATTGACATTGGGATTGGTGGATTCCATAAAGTAGATTGCCTTCCCCAGTGTGAGCGGGCATCATCTGATCAGTGGAGGGCCTGAAGAGAACAAAAGGCAGAGGAAGGAGGAGTTTGCCCTGTTTTGGTTTCCTGCCTGCCTGCTTGAGCTGGAACATCTCCAGACTGGGATTTACACACCATTGGTTCCCTGGTACTCAGGACTTCGGATGCAGATTTAATTATACCACGAGCTTTCCTGGGTCTCTGGCTTACAGAAAGGCCAGTCATGGGACTTACTATCCATAATCGTGTGAGTCAATTCCTTACAATTAATCAATCTCTTTCTCTCTCTGTTTTTCATTGTGTCTTTGAGAGTGTTTGTGGATGAGACTAGCTCTCTGTATCTGTCTATATACAGAACCAGAAGGAGATATCTGGAGATATCTCTATGTCTATCTATATATAGAGATATCTCCTCCTTGTTCTGTTTCTCTGGAAAACTTTGTATAGATTTTGGCACTGAGAGTGCTTCTAGAGGAACAGAATTTTAAGGATGAATTTTCTGAACTGGTTCTGGGGTTTCTAGAATTGGTTCTCTAATATGATTAAAGGCACTAATGACTCTATTTCCAGTAGTAAAAAGAGTGCTAATAGTCCATAGTGTGAGCTGTTTGTGGAGATACACAGAATACTGTGTTGGATACTCCTAATCAACCAACTATAGAATCAATGAGCTCACTAATGTTATATATGATACTTTTTTGTTTTTTGAGATGGAGTCTTACTCTATCACCCCAGCTGGAGTGCAGTAGCACAATCATGGCTTACTGCAGCCTTGACTGCTTAGGCTCAAGTTATCCTCCCACCACAGCCTCCTGAGTAGCTGGGACTACAGGTATGTGCCACTTTGCCCAGCTTTTTTTTTTTTTTTAAGAGACAGGGTCTTGCCGTGTGGCCCAGGCTGTTCTGAGACTCCTGGGCTCAACTCATCCTCCCATTTTGGCCTCCCAAAATGCTGGGATTACAGGTGTAAGCCACCACGCCTGGCTTATATATGATACTTTCAAACATTTTGGAAAATGAATGAATATAATGATGTTGGTTGGAACCCTAATGTCATGCTGGTGGAAGGAAAGGATGAGGTCAGGGATTCATATTCCTAGTTCGTGCACCACAAAAATGACCTAGGAGCTTCTATATGTGCCCTGAGGGAGACCTTTATCTACTATACAGAAGGGCTGAAATTGCTGAAAATCAAATGCAGAACCTCATCCTGCAAGTGGCTGAATTACAATACAAGTTGAACTCACAGCTTTGCAGGCTGTGTGCAGTTAAAGTGAGAGCATTAATTGGGAAAGAATGGGATCTTGCAAGTTGGGATGGGGATGTTTGGAAAAACTTTGATAAAGCTGAGGACATTGAGCCCCTAAATTCTGATGTCTCCTTTATCAGTGAAGGAGCACTCCCACCTTTGCTTCCCAACCCCAGCAATGGCGGCATCCCCACCCCTCAGTTGTATTGGTCTTTCCCCCTCTGAGAGGAAGAAGCCTGCATTGCCTGAGGAAATAGTAATGGCCTCCCCTGAGGCAGGTGACGAGCAACACAATGTTGAACTCCTCGGGACCCACCCCACCACTCCTCTTTGTTAGACTTCAGTCCAGCAGCCCCTGAAGATGAGGTACACTGTGTGACTGGCCCATAAGAGGTGTGCTACACTCCACTGAACTACTTGACTTTTTAAATTTCTACAGACAGAAATTCAGGGAATGTGTATGGGAATGGATACTATGAGTGTGGGATAATGGTGGTGAGGAGAGCAAAGATCACCTGGGCAGAGGGCACCAAGCAGACCATCCAGAGGCCAAACTCCTCAACTGAGGGATTTACAAATAATGAGATTCCCTATGATCTAAAGTAGGCATCTGGTATGCGCTTCTTTCTCCAAAATTTATGCGTAACTAGAATTTATGTACATCTCCAGAATGCATGCATGTCAAAACTCATTGTGCAACCCTTGCTGACATCAAGGCACCAAAATGTCTACAAATGTAATCATTTATCATGACCTATGTGGTTAGTATAGTCCAAATTACCGTTAAGCTCCCTCTTTAAGGTTCATAAATACCCCTAAGGAAAAGTCCACTGCAGCACGCTCAGTCCTTTTTTGCAGAAGCACTCAGCTGCACTTTTCTGTCTAATAAAACTGTCCTTTTCTAACCTATACTGCTATCAGTAGATTCTTCTTACTACGCTACTATCCACGAGCTTACCACTTTCTGATGCTGGGGCTCTGACACCTCGCCCAGCAGGTGGAAGGAACATAAAGTTGGATCGGGCTGAATGTTTTGACATGGGCTCACTATGGGAGCAGAGATTCTCCATTCAGTGTTGCAGCTTGGGGCGTTAGGAAGTGTTGAATCCGGCTGGGCGCAGCAGCTCATGCCTGTAATCCTGCAGTTTAGGAGGCCAAGGCAGATGGATCACTTGAGGTCAGGAGTTTGAGACCAACCTGGCCAACATGGTGAAACCATGTCTTTATTAAAAATACAAAAATTAACTGGGTATGGTGGTGCACGCCTGTAATCCCAGCTACTTGGGTGGCTGAGGCTGGAGAATCGCTTGAACCTGGGAGGCGGAGGTTGTAGTGAGCCAAGATCACGCCAGTGCACTCCAGCCTGGGTGACAGAATGAGACTCCGTCTCAAAATAAATAAATAAAATAAAATAGAATAAAAAGGAAGTGTTGAATCTGATTGGTTGGCTGGCTGGCTGAAACATACACTCAAAAGTGGTCCTCGTGAGTGAACTGGAAATGGTGGACATGCCTTGGTTTAATGTGGAGGAAGGGATTCAAAGACTTAAGGGACTGGCAGGTTACAGTGCAATTGTCATTTGAGGTCTACTCACCCACCCTGGGAGGGTCTAGAAGGCATACGTTTCATCAGTATTGTGAGAAATAAATGTGTGAGGGGTGCCCTGGCATCCTTGAAGAGCTCCGTGATTGCTCTTATCTGTGGGCCAGACCTTGTGGTGTGCATTTCAGTTAGTGAACCGGGAAGCATAAATGCAGTGGGTGTAGCTGGATCTCGGGGTGGCAGGGGCCAAGGGGGTGGCAGAGCTGTCATACAACCCAGATTATTGATATTGATGCAGAGTGGGTTTAGGAGATAGTAAGTTGGTTTTAGACATAGTTTAGAGAACTGTGCAACATTTTGGTAAGCAAGTCCAGAAAGCAACTGGACATTCTGAGGGCTCAGAGAAACAGTCCTGAGATAGAGACATAAATTTGAGAATCACTGGTATAAACCTATGTTAAAACACACAAATAACCAAATCAACCTTTGGTGGATGAGATCACGTAGGGAAATGATAGAGTGCAATGAAGCCAAGGCCCAGGACAGAGCCCTGGGGAAGGTGCAAGCCTTAAAGGGACGGAGGAAGATCACCCAAAGTGGTGAAAGGAGACAGGAAGTAGAGGCAGTGCTTTTCAGACCCCAACGTGCATAAGCATCACATGGAGAGTGTGTTGAAACAGATTTTTGGACCCCCAACCGCAGAGATTCGGATTCATTAGGTCTGGGTGAGCCTGAGAACTGCATTTCACATCTGGCTCCCTTGGGATGCTGATGCTTCTGGTCCGCAGCCCATGCTTTGGGTAGCATTGGAATAGGCTCGTCCCTTGGCTACAAAGAGAAGGGAAGAGAGTGAGCATCTGAGGGTAGCTGGAAGTTTCTGGGGATGTAAGAAACTTGTACATCTTGATAGGTCGAGGTGAAGGAGGCAGTAGAGACAGGGAGAAGTTGAACATCCTGGAGAGAAAAGGGATAATTAATGAAGGAAATGCATGGAAGACATTAGAGGAAAAAGAAAATGAAAGCACCAGAGATGTGCACAGTAAAAATATTAAAGAGCTATGGTGCCTGCTTTCAGAAAACTAAAGGCCCTTTGAGGAAGATGATTTCTTATCACTTCCCCTCCTTTTATTATTTTTTTAAAAAAATCTAACTCCTTGGAGCTGCTATTTACTTGTACCTTTCTGACTCCCCCACTGTGCCTAGGAGCCTTTGTCTCTCTGCCAAAATTCTCCCAGGGCTGTAACTTCCGGGTACAGAGACCTGAAGGGATGACTCGCTACAGATGACTGAACAGTAATGAATAGATTTTCAACAACACAAGGCATTTCAAGGATAAAGGAAAATTTCAAAAAACGTATGATCATTATTGCAAAATTGTGTTTCTACCACTTCTTGCTAGAATTGCTGTCAAGCTGTTTGACAGCTCCCCTGGGATATCACTGTGGCATTGCAATCATTGTGAAGCACAAAGACACATCTCACTCTCCTCTGTTCACTAAAGCTGCTTCTGTATAGCCTCAGAGCCCTCTGACAAACTAGAAAAGCATCAAAAATCACTTTGTTGTGTTACAAAAAAAAAAAACCACACAGCCACCCCAATAATAGCTATGAGCAGCTATCTGCCTGTGTGCTACACACTCTGAGTTCAAGACAACAAAATTTTATTGAGGGCTTGTAATAGAACAAGCACCAGGAGAGGTGCTGGGATCCAAAGATTAGTAAAATACTGTTGGGATTCTGAGAGGTCCTTCATCTTCCTCTCTCTTTTGAGTCCTGAGCCAAACGGTACAGTCACAGGAATCAGACTGGGTTTAAAATGTCAGCTTGATTGCTACTGAAGCTGGCCTGGAGAAGGTGGCTTGGATCCAAGGCCAAAACAGGCTTCTCATTTCTTTCTCCATGAATTGAACTTGACCTTGGACATAGGCATAGTCGCTGGAAACTGCTGTATCTGCTGCTGAGTGGAGAAGAGAAGAAGGCACGTGGCCTGTGGGCAGACATCTACAAAAGAGGAATTCAAAGGGAGCCTGGACAGTGAGTGTGCAGTGACCCTGCACCTAGTCTCATCGATCACACACTGAATTGTTTTCTTCTACAAGGAAGAGTAAGTAAGCAGAGTGCGCAGAGAGAAGGATGGACGCTGAGATAGTTTGGATGTCTGTCCCCTCCAAATGTCATGTTGAAATATGATTCCCAGTGTTGGAGGTGAAGCCTAATGAGAGATGCTTGGGTCATGGGGGTAGATCCTTTAGGAATAGATTAATGGTGGGAGGAGTGGGTGAGTTCTCACTCTATTAGTTTCTGAGAGAACTGGTGTTAAAAAGAGCCTGGCACCCCCCCTCCCCTCTCTCTTTGCTTCCTTTCTTTCCATGTGACCTCTGCACACTCTGGCTCCCCTTCAACTTCCCCCATGAGTGAAAGCAGCCTGAGACCCTCACCAGATGCAGATACTGGTGCCATGTTTCTTGTGCAGCCTGCAGAACCGTGAGCCAAACAAACCTTTTTTTCTTTGTCAATTAATTATCCAGCCTCAGGTCTTCCTTTATAGCAACACAAATGGACTAAGACAGATGCCATCGCTTCAATACTGTGGAGAAGAGAAAGTTTCCTAGATTCTTGGTCAAAGCAAGCATGGGGAGAAGGGAAGAGCATGATTTCCCCTGTGTGTTCCAACTGTTTGGTGTCTTAGTCCATGGGTTTTAAAATAAAACCTCTGGCCAACCGAGGATGGGCTGCCCTCTTGCACTGCATGTAGTGGAAGTGATAAAACAGATACCAGGGGATGCAATCCTAGGCATCAATGGCAAATTCAGCTCTAACTTTCATGAGGCCTCTCTCTCCCTCACACCAGCTTGTTTGTGCATCTGCCTGGGACCAGGGGTGGACTTTCCAGTCTTGCCTGCAGAAGGTTCTGTAAAGACACAGAACAATGCATTGAGTAGATTAATGCCAGCACTGTGCTATGCTCCAAACCAAAGGGTCGTTTTCTATTCTTGTTCCCATTTTAAGAATGTCCAGTCTAGGCCAGGCATGGTGGCTCAAGCCTGTTATCCCAGCACTTTGGGAGGCCGAGGCGGGCAGATCACGAGGTCAAGAGATTGAGACCATCCTGGCCAACATGGTGAAATCCTGTCTCTACTAAAAATACAACAATTATCTGGGCGTGGTGGCACGTGCCTGTAGTCTCAGCTACTCGGGAGGCTGAGGCAGGAGAATCACTTGAACCCAGAAGGCAGAGGTTGCGGTGAACCGAGATCACGCCACTGTACTCCAGCCTGGAGACAGAGCAAGACTCTCTCAAAAAAAACAAAAACAAAAACAAAAAAAAACAAAAAAAAGAACATCCAGTTTGGTGGCTCATGCCTATAATTCCAGCATTTGGGAGGCCAAGGTGGGAGGATTCATTGAGGGCAGGCATTCAGGACCAGCCTGGGCAACATAAAACATAGTTTTTCTACAAAAAAACTGTTTTCTACAACATAAAACATAGTTTTTCTACAAAAAAACTAAAGATAGCAGGGTGTTGTGAGGCATTCATGTAGTCCCATCTATGCAGGAGGATCGCTTGAGCCCAGGAGTTGAAGGCGGCAGTGAGCAATGACCGTGCCACTGCATTTCAGCCTGAGTGACAAAGGAAGACACTACTTCTTCAAAAAAAAGAATGTCCAGCCTTGTCTACTATGATCCTAAATTGTAGCATGAAAGTACTCTAATAACGCCATGCCAGGCAAATAATATTGCCCTGAATTAGGATAGTTGTCTCACTATTCAATTCCAAAAGGCAATTTAAGTTCTTGCATCAAGAAGCTCTCAATCTAATAGAATAAGACAAATGCTTAAACCAATAATTACAACCCAATCCAGGCTTTTTATAGTAAAAACAAAAACATTTACAGCCGCTTAAACCAAGCAACATTAGTTCTTTTTTATGTTTTGAAAAGCAAGCTAGAATTTAATATTTGTGCTTTTTTTTTTTTGGTGTAGGTTAACAGTACATAGACAAAATACTATTGCCTTAAAAAAGAACCTATTCCTCAGCCAGGATGGGTGGCTCATGCCTGTAATCCCAGAACTTTGGGAGGCCAAGGTGGGCAGATCACCTGAGGTCAGGAGTTCAAGAATAGCCTGGCCAACATGGCGAAACCCCATCTCTACAAAACTACAAAAATTATCTGGGCATGATGGCAGGTGCCTGTAATCCCAGCTACTTGGAGGCTGAGGCAGGAGAATCACTTGAACCTGGGAGGTAGAGGTTGCAGTGAGCTGAGATCATACCACTGCACTGCAGCCTGGACAACACAGTGAGACTCTGTCTCAAAAAACAAACAACAAAAAAGCATATCGGCCAGGCGCCGTGGCTCACGCCTGTAATCCCAGCACTTTGGGAGGCCGAGGCGGGCGGATCATGAGGTCAAGAGATGGAGACCATCCTGGCTAACATGGTGAAACCCCGTCTCTACTAAAAATACAAAAAGTTAGCTGGGCGTGGTGGCGGGCGCGTGTAGTCCCAGCTACACGGGAAGCTGAGGCAGGAGAATGGCATGAACCTGGGAGGCGGAGTTTGCAGTGAGTGGAGATCGCCCCACTGCACTCCAGCCTCACTCCAGAGCAAGACTCCGTCTCAAAAAAAAAAAAAAAAAAAAAGGCATATCCAGAGAAGAAGTATCCTCTTCCCCTGTTTCTTCTTTTCTTCCCCCCAGGTTTATTAGGGTGTAACTGATAAATAAAAATCGTGCATATTTACAGGGTATGACATGATGTTTTATGTACACATTGTAAAACGATTAAATCAAATGAATTAACATATCCATCTCCTCACATACTTAATTTTGTGTGTGTGTGGTGAGAATATTTAAGATCCATCTCTTAGCAATTTATAAATATACATTGTTAACTACAGTCACCATACTGTACAGCAGATCTCCAAAACCAATTTATCCTGTCTAACTGCAACTTGGTACCCTTTGACTAACATCTCCCCATACCCCCAATCCCTGCAACCACCATTCTATTCTCTTCTTTTATAAGTTCGACCTATTTAGATTCTACATATAAGTGAGATCAATGCAGTATTTGTCTTTCTGTGCCTGGCTTATTTCACTTAGCATAATGTCTCTAGGTTCATCCTTGTTGTTACAAATGATAAGATTTCCTTCTTTTTGAGACTGAGTCTCGCTCTGTCACCCAGGCTGGAGTGCAGTGACACGATCTCGGCTCACTGCAACCTCCGCTTCCTGGGTTCAAGCGATTCTCCTGCCTCAGCCTCCTGAGTAGCTGGGATTACAGGTGCCCACCACCATGCCTGGCTAATTTTTATATTTTTAGTAGAGACCAGGTTTCACCATGTTAGTCCAGCTGGTCTCAAACTCCTGACCTCCTGATCCGCCCGCTTTGGCCTCCCAAAGTGCTGGGATACAGGCATGAGCCACCACGCCTGGCTAATTTTCCTTCTTTTTTGTAAGGCTGAATAGTATTCCACATTTTAAAAATTCATACATCCCGGCCAGACGCACAGCCTCACGCCTGTAATCCCAGCACTTTGGGAGGCTGAGGCAGGCAGATCACCTGAGGTCAGGAGTTCCAGACCAGCCTGGCCAACATTGTGAAAACCTGTCTCTACTAAAAATACCAAAAAATTAGCTGGGCACCGTGGCATGTGCCTGTAATCCCAGCTATTCAAGAGGCTGAGACATGAGAATCATTTGAACCCTGGAGGCAGAGGTTGCAGTGAGCTGAGATTGTGTCACTGCACTCCAGCCTGGATGACAGAGCGAGACTCTGTCTCAAAAAGTGAATAAAATTCATGCATCCCTTGATGGACACGGGTTGATTTCATATTTTGGCTATTGTAAATGGCGCTGCAATGAACATGAGAGTGCAGATATATCTTTAACATGCTGACTTCATTTCCTTTGGGTAAATACTACAGAAGTGTGTTTGCTGGGTCATATGGTAGTTCTATTTTTAATATTTTGAGGAGCCTCCACACTGTTTTTCCATAATGAGTATGCCAGTTTCCATTCTTATCAACAATATAGGCTGGGCATGGTGGCTCACACTTGTAATCCCAGCACTTTGGGAGGCCAAGGCAGACGGATTACCAGAGGTCAGGAGTTCCAGACCAGTCTGACCAACATGGAGAAACCCCGTCTCTACTAAAAATACAAAATTTGCCAGGCGTAGTGGCGCATGCCTGTAGTCTCAGCTACTCGGGTGGCCGAGGCTGGAGAATTGCTTGAACCTGGGAGGTGGAGGTTGCGGTGAGCCGAGATCGTGCCATTGCACTTCAGCCTGGGCAATGAGAGCGAAACTCTGTCTCAAAAACAACAACAATATATACGGTTTGCTTTTTTTACGCCTACACCAACATTTGTTTTAATATTTGATAATGGCTATTCTAACAGGTGTGAGATGATACTTCATTATGGTTTTAATTTGCATTTTCCTAATGATTAGCGAAGTTGAGCATTTTTTTTTTTTTTTTTTTTGGTATACTTGTTGGCCATTTTAACATATTTTTTGAGAAATATTTGTTCAGGTCCTTTGCCCATTTTTAAATTGGGTTATTAGTTTCCTTGCTATTGAGTTGAGTTCTTATGTGTTTTGGCTATTAACCCCTTATCAGATGTATGGTTTGCAAATATTTTCTCCCATTCTGTAGGTTGTCTCTTCACTGTTGATTGTTTCCTTTGCTGTGCAGCAGCTTTTTATTTTTATTTATTTATTTCTTTTTGAGATAGAATCTTGCTTTGTTGTCCAGGCTAGAGTGCAGTGGTGCAATCTCAGCTCACTGCAACCTCTGCCTCCCAGGGTCAGCGATTCTCCTGCCTCAGCCTCCCAAGTAGCTGAGACTACAGGTGCGTACCACCATGCCTGGTTAATTTTTTGTATTTTTAGTAGAGACGGGGTTTCACCATGTTGGCCAGGCTGGTCCTAAACTCCTGACCTCAAGTGATGCCCCCACCTTGGCCTCCCAAAGTGCTGGGATTACAGGCGTGAGTCAGTGTACCCAGGCTGCAGCTTTTCAGTTTGATGCAATCCCATTTGTCTGTTTTTGCTTTGGTTGCCTGTGTTTTAGGGTCATATCCAAAAAATCATTGCCGAAACCAGTGTCAAGAAGCTTTTCTCCTGTGTTTTCTTCTAGTAGTTTTACAGTTTCAGGTTTTGTGTTTAAGTCTTTAATCTACTTTGAATTCATTTTTGTATATTGTGTGAGACAAAGGTCTAATTTCATTCTTCTGTATGTGGATATCCAGTTTTCCCTGTGCCATTTATTGAAAAGACTGTCTTTTTCCCGTTTTATGTTCTCAGTACTTTTGTGGAAGATCAATTGACTATAAATGTGTGGATTTATTTCTGGGTTCTCTATTCTGTTCCATTGGTCTATATGTCTGTTTTCATAGCAGTACCATGCTATTTTGATGGCTGTAGCTTTGCAGTATATTTTGAAATAAGGTCATAATGTGTTCTTTTCATTCAAGATTGTTTTGGCTATTCAGGGTCTTTTGTGTTTTCATGTGGACTTTAGGATTATTTTTTCTATTTTTATGAAAAATGTCATTGGAATTTGGATAGGGATTGCATGGAATCTGTAGATCACTTGGGTAATATGAACATTTTAATAACATTAATTTTTCCATTCAATGAATACAGCATATCTTTCCATTCATTTGTGTCTGCAATTTCTTTCATTGATTTTTTTGGGGGGATATCTGTCACCTCAAGCATTTATCCTTCTTGTTTATAACTGTTTCAAACAATCCAGTTATAGCCTTTTAGTTATTTTTAAAATGTACAATAAATTATTGCTGTCTATGGTCACCGTGTTGTGCTATAAAATATGAGATCTTATTCATTGTTTCTAACTATATTTTTGTGCCCATTAACCATCTCCCCTTTCCCCCACCACTGCCCTTCCCAGCCTCAGGTAACCATTGTTGTTCTACTCTCTATCTCCATGAATTCAGTTGTTTTAATTTTTAGCTCCCACAAATACGTGAGAACGTGAAGTTTGTCTTTTTGTGCCTGGCTAGTTTCACTTAACATAATGACCTCTGTTTCTATCCATGTTGCTGCAGGTGACAAGGTCTCATTTTCATATGGCTGAATAGTCCTCCGTTAAGTATATGCACCACATTTTCCTTATCCATTTGTCTACTGATGAACACTTAGGTTGCTTCCAAATCTTGGCTATTGTGAATAGTGCCTCAATAAACATGGGAGTACAGCTATCTTTTTGATATACTGATTTTCTTTCTTTTGAGTATATATCCAGCAGTGGGATTGGTGGATCATATGGTAGTTCTATTTTTAGTTTTTTGAGGAACCTCAAAACTCTTCTTCATAGTGGTCATACTATCTATCATCAGTGCTTTTTGGTTTTCAGAAGGCATTATTTCCATCTGAGGTGGCTCTGTAAAAATATTTTTTTATTTTCACTGAGCATGATGCATGATGGCTCACCCTTGTAATCCCAGTACTTTGGGAGGCTGAGGTGGGAAGATTACTTGAGGATAGGAGTTGGAGACCAGCTTTGGCAACACAGCAAGACCTGTTTCTATAGAAAATAAAAAATGCTGCTGGGTATCTTGGTACATGCCCGTAGTCCCAGCTACTCGGGAGGCTGGGGTGAGAGGACCACTTGAACCCAGGAATTTGAGGCTGTGGTGAGCTGTGATTTTGGCACTGCACTGCAGCCTGGGCAACAGAGTGAGACCCTGTTTCAGAAAAAATATTTTTAAAAATGTTAATTTTGAAAAAATTTCAAACTTGCAGAAACGTTGCAAAAGTAGTAAATCTTAATACAGATTTACCAATTGTTAACATTTTGCTATATATTTTTTCTCTCTAGACAGACACACATACAAACACAGGCTATTTATTTATCTGAAACATTTTAAAGTTGCACATATCATGATCCTTTGACCTTAAATTTTTAGCATGAATTTTTTAAAGCACAAGGCCATTCTCTTACATAATTACAGAATAACTTTTAAATTCAAAACATTTAGCATTGTTATAATGCTATTATTTATTATATAATAGAGTCAATTTGCAAATTTCACCACTTGTTCCAATAATAAATAAATAAATAAATAAATAAATAAATATATATATATTTTTTTTGTGAGATGGAATCTTGCTCTGTTCCCCAGGCTGGAGTTCAGTACCATGATCACGGCTCACTGTAACCTCTGCCTCCTGGGTTCAAGCAATTCTCCTGCCTCAGCCTCCTGAGTAGCTGGGACTATAGGCACATGCCACCACGCCCGGCTAATTTTTGTGTTTTAAGTAGAGATGGGATTTCACCATGTTGGCCAGGCTGGTCTCCAACTCCTGACATCGTGATCCACCCGCCTCAGCCTCCCAAAGTGCTGGGATTACAGGCATGAGCCAGTGTGCCCAGCCCAGTAATGTATTTTATAGCAATTTTTTAAATACGAATTTAACATCCAATCCAGGATAACACATTGCATTTAGCTCTCATGTTTCTTTTGTCTTGTCTATTCTTGAACGTTTCTTCAGCTTCCCCTTCTTTCTTCCTGTCTCCCTTTTCCTTTCCTTTCCCCCTCCCCTTCTCCCTCTTCCTCCTTTCCTTCCTTCTGCCCTTGCTTTTTTTGATGACATTGACATTTTTAAAACATAGCCTAGTTGTTTGGCCCTGTTGTCCAGGCTGGAGTGAAGTGGCAGGATCATAACTCACCGTAATCTTGAACTCCTGGGCTCAATTGATCCTCCTGCCTCTGCTTCCCAAAGGGTTGGGATTACAGGCACAAACCACCCTGCCTGTCCTTTCTTTTTTCTTTTGAAATATTTTCAAACTTACGGAAACGTTGCCAGAATTATATAGCATTTTGCAAGTTTTTTTGTACATTTGAAATTATTTTTCACCAATTTTTGATGTTTTACCACATCCACGTTTTAGCATTTTTTCTCTCTTCCTTTGTGTGTGTGTATATATGTATATTATGTGTGTGTGTGTGTATATATATATTTTATATTTTTATTTTTTTCTTGAGACAAGAGTCTTGTTCTGTCACCCAAGCTGGAGTGCAGTGGCACCATCTCGCCTCACCTACAACCTCCGCCTCCCAGGTTGAAGCAGTTCTGCTGCCTCAGCCTCCCGAGTAGCTGGGATTACAAGTGACTGCCACCATGCCCGGTTAATGTTTGTATCGCTAGTAGAGATGGGGTTTCACCGTGTTGTTCAGGTTGGTCTCTAACTCCTGACCTCAAGTGATCCGCTCACCTCGGCCTCCCAAAGTGCTGGGATTACAGGCGTGAGCCACGGTGCCCGGCCTATGTTTGTGTATACGTAATAAAATTGAACCAGGCCAGGTGCAGAGGCTGACACTTGTAATCCCAGCATTTTGGGAGGCTGACAGGGGTGTGGATCACTTGAGCCCAGGAGTTCAAGACCAGCCTGAGCAACATAACAATACCCTCTCTCTCTAAAAAAAAAAAAAAAAAAAGAAAAGAAAGAAAAAAAGAAAAAACTTGAACCACTTAAGAATAGGTGTCACCCTTTATGTGATAGTTTTGGAAGTGGGCCTTGAGGTTCTTGCCGATTGGACAGAACTTGGTGTGGGGAAGGGAATTAGCCAAAGGGCTCTGCATGTGTGGAGATTCAGCCCGTATGTACATGAAGTGGCTGGCAAAAAGCCAATGTTTTGGAGTAAATGGGCTGAGGGAACAGGGACCAGAAAGGCAGCTGCAACTTACAACTTATATTAAGGAATTGGGACTTCATTCCACAGGAAAAAAGAAAACGTTGAAGGTTTTAAAGCCAGCGATGATAGTACCAGATTTATTTATTTTAGAAAAATTAACTCTAGGGCAATTAGGAGGAGAAAGGACAAGACAGACCAAGTAGGCAGATAGTGCATTCCACCAGGTAGCGAGGGAGACCCGAAGGAAGGGGATGCAGGGGAATGTTTGTTGAGTGTTTACTGTGTGCCAGCTATTTTACATATGATATCTCATTTAATTATCACAAAAAGCTGAGGTCAGAGAGGTTAAGTCACTTGACCAAAAACAGTCATTAGTAGGTTTATGGCATAGTTAATATTTGAACCCAGGCCCATGTGACCCTAAAGCCCACTCTGAAATACAGTGGGGTCATGTAGGACAGAGCAGGACTCCGGGAAGCCATGAGACTCTGAGGTGGGACTGTCAGGCCCTGCTAGCCAGTTGGACATGGTAGGTGAGGGAGATATAAGGGTAACAACTGATGTTTCCAGCTTGGACTCCTGGCTAGACTATAACAGTGACATTCCAGTCCAAGCTGGAAACTAGAGAAAATGATTACTAGGGGCTGGGCACGGTGGTTTACGCCTGTAATCCCAGCACTTCAGGAGGCCAAGGTGGGCAGATCACTTGAGGTCAGGAGTTTGTGGTCAGCCTGGCCAAGACAGTGAAACCCCGTCTCTACCACAAATACAAAAATTAGCTGGGCGTGGTGGCGCATGTCTGTAATCCCAGATACTCAGGAGGCTGAGGCAGGAGAATTGCTTGAACCTGGGAGGCAGAGGTTGCAGTGAGCCGAGATCGCACCACCGCACTCCAGCCTGTGTAAAAGAGCAAGACTCTGTCTCAAAAAGAAAAAAAAAAGAAAATGATTACTAGGGAAGGGAAGGAATTGGGAATTGGGGAAGGGAGAGAAAATAATGATTTTGTTAACAGTTTGTATAAATTTGGTTTGGATGACTGTGTTTGTGAAAACCTTAGACAATATATCCAGTGGACAGTTTTGCTCAAGAGCTCAGAAGAAAGGTCTGGCCTAAAGATAGTGATTTGGCTGGTGAAGTCTTAGAAGTGTTCACCTAGTGATGAAAAGATGGCTAAGGATGGAGACCCAGGCATACAAGCATTTAAAGGATGGTGGAGAATTAAGACTCAGTGAAAGAAAAGAGAAAGGATGGGGAGAGGCAAAGCAAAGACTGGACCATTTCAAGAAGGTGAGTGACTAGGTCTGTTAAATTCTAAAGAAGAGTTCCAAAGGAAAGCTTGAAAGATTTAGTGGGATAACAAATTAGGAAGTTTCTGGTTATCTTTTTTTCATTTTTTTTTAATTTGTTTTTTTCTATAACCTCACATTAGAAGTGATCACTGGTTATCGTAATGAGAGCAGTTTCAGTAGATTGACAGCAGCCAGCACCCCCAGGGATTAAAGAGTGAATGACAGTAGAGAAGAGATGACTCTTTTATGTATGTATTTTTTTTGAGACAGAGTTTTGTTCTTGTCACCCAGGCTGGAGTGCAGTGGTGCGATCTCAGCTCACTGTAACCTCTGCCTCCTAGGTTCAAGCAATTCTCCTGTCTCAGCCTCCCAAGTAGCTGAGATTACAGGTGCCTGCCACCATACCTGACTAATTTTTTTGTGTGTGTTTTTAGTAGAGACAGGGTTTCACCATGTTGGCCAGGCTGGTCTTGAACTCCTGACCTCAGGTGATCCATCCACCTCGGCCTCCCAAAGTGCTAGGATTACAGGCGTGAGCCACCGTGCCCAGCCTGAGATGACTCAAGAATTTGGGCAAATGATGATGATGACAGCAGTTGATGTTATTGAAGGCTTACTGTATACCACGCCCTGGACTAACAATTTACATGGATTATCTGGGATAATCCTTACAATACTCCTATGAGGTAGGTACCATTATTATCCCCATGTTCTGATGAGGAAATTGTAGTGGAGAGAGTATAGAGAGGTTATGTAATATGCCCAAGGTGTTCTACCATGAATACATAGTGGAACAAGGATTCAAATCTAAATCTTTCTGGGTTCAGTGCCCGTGTTGTAAGATGATAGTAGCTTGAGCTGAGTTATTCTCTTATTTTCCCGCCGGCCTGAGACTGAGCCTGTTTATAAGCGGAATGGGGGTAAAACCCTATAGTAAGGAGGATAGTGACCACATATGTAGCAAAGAGAATAACTGATCAAACAAGATTTAAAGGAAGGATATTAGATCACATTAAAAAATGGAGCATCTAGTTTCAGAAAGGAGTTAGGGACATCCCTTTGTCAAGGGCCAGAAGAGATGAAAGAAGAACCAGTGAATATGTACTCAGCTGTCAGCTTAAGGCAACATTCTTTTCTGAGATTTAAGTAACATTGGCTTAAGTCCCCATTCCGCATCCATTGGGAAACTCAATCCAAGATTTCTGTGAATTCCTGGAAGCTCCCCTTCTTATGGTTTCTTTGGCTTTGAGTTTCTGCTTCCACTAAATTCTTTATCTTACTTGTTACCGAACTTCTGTGGCTGTTCTCATTTCTTGGTTCTTTGCTGACCTGGTTGTGAAACTCAGCCCCTTGCAATCTTTTTTCTTGATTTTCCCCCAGATCACTCACATAAGGCATTTGTGCATGTGACAGATATTACTGAAGGCTTAGGGGATTTTATATCCTTAGCAACACAAATAACTTAAAATTCTGACAATGGATATCTCTATTTTAAACACTCTCCAGCTCCCCATCACTGGGAACTCTCTCCCGCAGATCCAGCCTCCCACACTGTTATTTGAGCCCCATCTCTTTTTATCCACCTCCATTTCCTCTCCTCCAGTCCCCATGCTTTTGGATTTTAAAAAATATAGATCTGACTAGCTGTCTCTTTGCTTCGAGTTTTATTCTAAGTCATCCTGTCTTCTTCCATACTTCAAATGTCATTTCAAAGTAGTTTCCTAAATAAGGCATTTTCCATCCCTAAGAAGAACTCTAGCATCTACTAAAATAATAGTTTTTCACCTCAATACTTATAGTTTTAAAGGTGGAAGGAAAGCATTTCAAAGAGTTCACATGTTGTCTTCTATTTTCTTAGTGAAATATAAGACATGCTCCTCTTTTGAGGTAGGGATGAGTCTAGCAAAGATTTGGACAGCTGGGGTTAGGGATTCTGTCAATAGACATTTACCAGTTTTCTAAAACTTCATAAAATACCATATTTACATAAAGTAATTCCTTTAAGCATATAAACTTCCAGGATTGATTTCCCTTGCTAGAGATGGATTATTTGGTTTACTGAGTACCCTGGTCAACACAAGAAAAGTAGAAAAAGCAACAGGGAGAAAAAAAGTCAGAGTATGGAAACTAAAGCCAGGGTAAAGGAGATCACAGTCTTTGCTGATCCAATCTCTCTTCCAACTCAGCCATAAATACAGTTTCTGCACCGCACCACATTGCATCCCTGGGGGGCTACAGGGATGTTCATTTTGCGGCTGAAATAGGATAAAAGGGTTGTATTTATTATTTGTTGGTCCTTAACAAATTATCTCAAACTTGATGGTTGAAAGTACAAATATTTATTTAATTAAAAAAATAGTCTGCACATTAATTTTAATTTTTCTTTTCTTTTCTTTTTTGAGAGAGTCTCACTCTGCTGCCCAGGCTGGAGTGCAGTGGCACAATCTTGGCTCACTGCAACCTCTGCCTCTCAGGTTCAAGTGATTCTCATGTCTCAGCCTCCCAAGTAGTTGGGATTATAAGCACATGGCACCACACCCAGCTAATTTTGAAAATACAAATATTTATTATTTCACCGTTTCTGTAGGTTAGGAATTCAGAAGTGGCTTAGCTGGGTGTTTTTTGTTGCTGCTGGTGGTGGTGTTTTTGTTTTAACTTTTAAGTTCAGAGGTACATGTGCAGCTTTGTTATAGTAAACTTGTGTCATGGGGATTTGTTGTACAGATTATTTCATCAAGCTGGGTGGTTTTGGCGCAGGGTCTTTCGTGAGACTGCAGTCATCTGAAGGCTTGACGGGGGCTGAAGGATCTGTTCCCAATCTTATTCATGTGGCCGTTGACAGGAAGCGTCAGTCCCTCACCTGGGCCTCTCCATAGTGTTGTCACAACGTGGCAGTGAGTTTCTCCCAGAGTGATCTAAGAAGGAGAAAGCAACCAAGATGGAAGCTGAAACGCCTCGTGTCGCTTAATCCTGGGAGTGACATACCATCACTTTTGCTGTGTTCTATTGGCCACAAAGATGGATCCTAGCTGGGGTGTGGGTGGAGACTTCACAACAGTGTGAATACCAGGGGGCGGGGATCACTGGGGACCTCTTCAGAGGCTGGCTGCCATGGAAGTCTCCGAAAACATTTTGTATTGGTGGGGGTGAAGTTGGGGGGAAGTGTATGCCTTAATATATACGTGTGTTGTTAGACAGGCTAGACTGGTATTATAGTTACCAGACTTTTAGATTTAATAGACCAGTAAAATAAAAAATAACTGGGTAGGGGATACCAAAATTAGTATATTTCAGTGTTTTGTTGTGTGAGAAAGATACAGAAAAAGCTGCCATTGACCACCACCATGGTCATTTCATAAAAACACATTTTAACATAAAAAAGGGAGAAGGACATAATCTCAGAATAAAGTCTAATCCTTTCAATTGAATCATTCAACTTTGTTAAAAACTCGCAAACTTGTCTGTGCTTTTCGCATTTAACTGTGGACTGATGAAAACTTCATCCTAGCTTGGTCAACAAATTGTTATTCAGGAATTACTGAGCTAGACCATAGGATGCTCCAGTAACTTTCAAGATGACTGTGAGGATCATGTAGAAACATAATAGTTCATTCAAAGTAAGTGAAAAAGAAGGACTTGAAATGGTTGACACAGAGATAGCAATTTTATAAAATCATGCTCATGAGCTGGAAGGAAGCCACAGAGCTGGTAAATATTTAATGTATCAGTTTTTGTGATTTTTTTTTTTTTTTTTTTTTGCCATTGTGTTCCTACTAATATTTAGATGTTGGCCGGTTGCAGTGGCTCACGCCTGTAAACCCAGCACTTTGGGAGGCTGAGGCGGGTGGATCACCTGAGGTTGGGAGTTGGAGACCAGTCCGACCAACAGGGATAAACCCTGTCTCTACTAAAAATACAAAATTAGCCAGGTGTGGTGGCGCATGCCTGTAATCCTAGCTACTCGGGAGGCTGAGGCAGGAGAATTGCTTGAATCTGGGAGACCTAAGTTACGGTGAGCCGAGATAGCGAGGTTGCACTGTAGCCTGGGCAACAAGAGTGAAACTCCATTTCAAAATATTAAAAAAAAAATTTAGATGTTTATTATTTAATTAATGAAATAAAGATAAATAGAGCATTATTGAAGCCTCGTTAAATATACATAAAAGTAATACAAGGCTCGGCATGAGCTTTTAAAGGACTTTCATAGTTAATACATTTCACAGATGTTTAATATATTTTTTTATTATTTGCATCATTTATGTCAAGTATCCTTTTTCTAAATAATCACCTCTTCACTTTAAATATATGCTTTTCTTAATAACCTAGATGATGTAATTATACATGTTTCTTTTGACATAAGGGTGAAATATCTAACACTATCCATTAGAGATGGGCTTTGGATTGTTAGTTTTTTGCCCTCCAAATTGATGGATTTGTAGAAATATGGTCACATTTTCATTTGGTTCCACTTTTGATCTATGGCATAGTGTTTGCAAGGCTGAAGGCTTGGGTTGGGAAAGGGATCAATTATTATTTTGTTCTGGGATTGACTTGGACCCTACTGGAATCATGCTATCACCTTTTAGGTTGAGAATTAATTTTGAGTAATATTTAGGAAAATAGGGGAAAACTTTCTCTTCAATAAAATCTTCATAAATTGGTTTAAAACCTATATATTTTTCTTTTGAAAATCCCTTTGGTGGAAACTACTGTTTCTTTCCATACATAAAGTCTAAATGTTATTAACAAGTTATATATATTTAAAAGTAGCATAATTAGTTTTGGAAATTGCACTTTCAGTTTTGATTTTACAGCCAAATTGGTTGACTAAGAAGCTAATTGATGTGCTTTAAGAACCTCTGTGAATTTTGCCAGTTTTCAGTTGGAACGCCTTGTTCACACAAGGCATTTTTAAATGAAAGTAGTGAGCAGTTGATTTTTTGAATCTATGAATAACATTATTTTGGTGTAAGGACAATTCTAGAGTCATTGAGCTGTATATAAATGTGACACTGGAACTCAGCCATCAACACTCTGCCTAATTTTACTTCTTTCCTCTGGGTATAGCTCTCACTGCACTAAGTTCTTCCAACAGTCAGACCATGTTGTGACATGTTGCGTCTAACTGAGCACATTTTTGCTACTCACCGGCATAATTTAGGGTAAATGTTAGATGCCTTTATGCTTGCCTTAGGGAACATTTGTAGGTACAAGCCTAGAAAATTTTGATGGCATTTTGATACCCGCCGTTGGTGCTAGCTAATTTGAGTCTTAATTGGTCATTACAGGTTAGGTGTCTTATGCAGATAACAGATTTTTTTGTTGTTGTTGAGATGGAGTCTTGCTCCGTCGCCCCGGCTGGAGTGCAATGGCACGATCTCGGCTCACAGCAACCTCTGCCTCCCGGGTTCAAGCAATTCTCCTGCCTCAGCCTCCTAAGTAGCTGGGATTACAGGCGCCTGCCACCACACCAGGATAATTTTTGTATTTTCAGTAGAGATGAGTTTTTTGCCATGTTGTCTAGTCTGGTCTCAAACTCCTGACTTCAGGTGATCCCCCCACCTCTGCCTCCCAAAAGTGCTGGGATTATAGGCATGAGCCACAGTGCCTGGCCACAGCTAACAGATTTGAATCAGGCTAAGCTTTCTAATGTGAAACTTGAGTGTTTATTTATTTTTTACAGCCACATGGCAAGGCAGAAAATACTATGACATGAGGTAATGAGTTAACAAATACTTTAATAATAAAATGTGTCTTGTCTTGAAACTGATATTAACTCAGTGTTCTTGCCACAAATTATCTGTGAGCCACCCAAATGGCCCCACCTTTGGCCAGACAAAAACCAGCTACTTTTAAAAGGTAACATCAAAGTCAGGACTTCCAGAGTGAGCCATTTATCTGGGTAATGAGTGCTATCCCTGGAGCTTTAGAAGATGACCTTTTGGCTTTTTGGCACTGATAGACCAAAGAGAAGAGTAACCTTGGAACCTCAGTCTAGAAATTGTCATGCATTGTTCTAATTATAAGCCACAAAATTGCTTAGTCATTTATATATAGAAGAGATCTTGAATAGCAGCTGTCAGCACTTTCTTTTAAAATCAAAGCTTTACAGATAGACTAAGTTCTTATCTGACTTAATCTCACTGATAATTCCCTTTGAAGATTGCTGGGGGTCACCAATGGCTTGTTTGGGATTGATCTGGAAGGCTTGCTGAGTGAATTGTGGGGCTGGCAGCCATTAGCACGGAAAATGACTCAGGCACCTCCCTCCCTGAGACTTGAAGTAACTGTTATCACCAGTTTCTCCTTCTGTGGGACTCAAACCCCCTTCTTTTGGATATTAAACACGTGGGGATAAATAAGCAATCAGTGGGGGCCCCCAAGAGAGCATTTGCTGAAATGTGTAAAATAATTTCTTGGTAAGAGAACACAGACTTGCTGGGCATATTTGTCACACTCTATGCAATTTACATTTTTCTGGCATGTACACCTCAAATGATAATTCCCTTGTGAAAGAAATGTGCGCACCAGCTTCTCTAGACAGCCGATCTTTTGTATCATCTCTACATTTGAACTCATTTAACAAATCAAATGCCTTTGTTAAATCTAATGCAGCAGACAGTTCACATCACCATGGTCAGCATTTATCTTGCACCACAGTGGAGTAGAGTTGGTAAAGTTTCAGGCTCTGGAGTTAAACTGCTCGGGTCCAAAACCTGGCACCACCACTTACTAGGTTGGCGATTTAGGCAAATTAGTTAACCTCCCTGGGCTTCATTTTTCTCATCTGTGGCAAAGGAATAATGGTCCTTATTGTTTAGGGTCATTAAAGGAGCACATGGGATGACACATACAAAGTGCTTAAGAGTCTGGTTCTGAAATAACTACTTAGGGGCCGGGCGTGGTGGCTCACGCCTGTAATCCCAGCACTTTGGGAGGCCAAAGTGGGTGGATTGCCTGAGCTCAGGAGTTCCAGACCAGACTGGGCAACCTGGCGAAATCCCATCTCTGCTAAAAATACAAAAAATTAGCTGGGCATGGTGGCACATATCTGTAATCCAGCTACTCGGGAGGCTGAAGCAGGAGAACTGCTTGAACCCAGGAGGCAGAGGTTGCCAACACTGAGCTGAGATTGCGCCACTGCACTTCAGCCTGGGTGACAGAGTGAGACTCCGTCTCCAAATAAACAAACAAACAAAATAACTACTTAGTTACTCCCAGGGAAGAACATCGTAACTTTAGTCAGGGCCATGTTTGGTGACCAGAGACAGAAACGTATTCATGTTAGTTTAAGTAAATGAGGATTTTTTTTTTTTTTTTTGAGACCGAGTTTCGCTTTTGTCACTCAGGCTGGAGTGCAGTGGTGCCATCTCGGCTCACTGCAACCTCTGCCTCCTGGGTTCAAGTGATTCTCTGCCTCAGCCTCCCGAGTAGCTGGGATTACAGGCAGCAGCCACCACACCCAGCTAATTTTTGTATTTTTAGTAGAGACAGGGTTTCACCATGTTAGCCAGGCTGGTCTTGAACTCCTGACCTCGTGATCCACCCGCCTCAGCCTCCTAAAGTGCTGAGATTATGAGGATTTTTTAAATAGTAAGGCTACATAAGCAATCACGTGGACACCCAGTGTCAGCTGGGACCTGTGGGTACCAGAGGTCAATGTCAACAGCCTGTGAGGCTTCTCCTTGCATCTCTGGTGGGTTTATTTGCTTCTCTCTCTATGCTGACTCTATTTGCTTCTATTTTCTGCAGACCAGCTTTCTGGGCTTATCACTGTGCACAGGCCCAGAAATTCTTTCTCCCAGATCTGTGTAAATTAATAGATCAAGCACTGTCTCTGTCACATGACTCAGTTACAGTGACCTGTTCCCACAATTCCAGGTGAGAAGTCCAGTAGGCTGGGACCAGAGGAGAGGAGGTCATGCGGTAAATATAGTGGCTCCTTCCAAAGGCTCCGGTGTCTTATGTCTCTAAGAAGGGGGCATAATGGTGGTGGTGGTGGGAAGGAGGCAGGGAGTGTGGGAATAATTGGCAACTCTACGATAATCATGGTGCTGATGTTCAAGGGAGATTAAAAGTGTCTTACTTTGAGTGCCAATTATTTATTTTTTTAAGACATGGTCTCACTTTGTCACTCAGGCTGGAGTGCAGTGGTACGATCACGTCTCACTGTAGCCTTGACTTCCTGGCTCAAGCAATCCTCCCACCTTAGCCACCTAAGTATGCCACCATGCCAGGCTTTAAAAAATTGTTTTTTAGAGACAGGGTCTTCCTATGTTGCTCAGGCTGGTCAAACTCCTGGACTCAAGTGCTCCTCCCACATCGGCCTCCCAAAGTGCTGGGATTACAGGTGTGAGCCACCACACAAGCCCAATTATTTATTTTTTAAAAACTTTTTATTGAAGGATGACATACATATAGAAAAGAAGATGTATGGGAAGTGTAAGCTTGATGAATGTGACAAACTGAACACACCTGTGAACCCAGCACCCAGCTCAAGAAACAGCATTATCACTGCCCAGATGGCCCCTTTTGTTCCCTCTTACTTAAGACTCCATAAGAGTGAATTAGTTCCAGCACTTTGGGAGGCCGAGACGGGCGGATCATGAGGTCAGGAGATCAAGACCATCTTGGCTAACACAGTGAAACCCCGTCTCTACTAAAAAATACAAAAAACTAGCCGGGCGAGGTGGCAGGCACCTGTAGTCCCAGCTACTCGGGAGGCTGAGGCAGGAGAATGGCGCAAACCCGGGAGGCGGAGCTTGCAGTGAGCTGAGATCCGGCCACTGCACTCCAGCCCGGGTGACAGCGCAAGACTCCGTCTCAAAAAAAAAAAAAAAAAGTGAATTAGTTTTGCCTGTTTTTAAGCTATCAATGGAATCATATACTGTACACATTTTTGTGTGTCTGGATGCTTTTGTTTAACATTGGGAGAGTCAGCAATATTGTGTATATTTGTAGAACATTCATTCTTATTGCTGTAAAGTATTGTGTGCATGCATACACTATACATATATATACTTTTTTTTTTTTTTTGAGATGGAGTCTCGCTCTTTTACCCAGGCTAGAGTGGAGTGGCATGATCTTGGCTCACTGCAACCTTGGCCTCCCAGGTTCAAGCGATTCTCTTGCCTCAGCCTCCCGAGTAGCTGGGATTACAGGCACGTGCCACAACACCTGGCTAATTTTTGTATTTTTTAGTAGAGATGGAGTTTCACCATGTTGATCAGGCTGGTCTCAAACTCCTGACCTCAAGTGATCTACCCGCCTCAGCTTCCCAAAGTGCTGGGATTACAGGTGTGAGCCGTTGTGTGGTGTTATATTTTATATTTTGTTTATCTGGTCTACCTCTGATGGACATCTGGGTACTTTTCTGTTTTTGGGTAAATGGTGCTGCTGTGAGCTTTTGTTGATCATGTACACATTGCTGCTAACTACTGTTACCGCCAGCGGCTTATACTAGGTATAATGAATTATCTTCCATCATGTGTAACTGAATTGATGATCACTCATGAATACTTATGAATACCGTTATGCTTTTTATCTGGTGACTTCTTTTTATGTGGTAACTTTCGTGGTGTGAGGGCAGGGCCATGTTTTACACATTTTGCATACATAATAGAATCTTGCATATATTTCTATAGATGCTCAACTATTTGCTGATTGAATGAATGAACAAATGAATGGTGCATGCCTCCCTCTTTTGGGAACAAGCTCTATTTAAGGTGAGGCCCCCAACTGTGATGTTTGGACCAGGATGACCTGCTGCTTGGCTAAAGCTGATTGATTAAAGGGGTGGACATGTGACCCAAGCTGGGCCAATGATGTCTCTCTTATGGGAGTTTAAAATTTGGAGCTGAAAGGAGAGTGGATGCTGCTGATGCTCGGTCCTTGTGATTGTGCTCCAGACAGAAGACCCACAGGCTCCTGCTGCTGGGTACCAAAGGTTCAATGCATCCTGCTTTTCCTAATTTCTAGATGTAAATAAATATCTACACACATCGCAGGGCTGGGTGCGGCGGCTGACGCCTGTAATCCCAGCACTTTGGGAGACTGAGGTGGGCAGATTGCCTGAGCTCAGGAGTTCAAGATCAGCCTGGGCAACATGGTGAAACCCCATCTCTACTAAAAATAAATTAGCCAGGCATGGTGGTGTGTGCTTGTATTCCCAGCTACTCAGGAGGCTGAGGCACAAGAACTGCTTGAACCCAGAAGGCAGAGATTGCAGTGAGCCGAAATCATGCCACTGCACTCCAGCCTGTGTGACAGAGCCAGACTCTGTCTCCAAAAAAAAAAAAAAATCTACATACATGACTGTTAAAAACAACAATGCAAAACTATTTTGGATTCAGTTTCAAAATACAAAGTAGAGATAATAAGTGCTGTAAAATGTCAAAATATGGAGAGATCAGTAAAGACAGTGAAGACTCACTTCATTGTGCATACTGTTGCCTTGGCTTCCTTCTTGAGGACAGCTGCTGTGAACGTGACCATATTTTCCAAGCCAGGATTTCAGTGTTAAGGGATGGGCCAGGAGGGGAGTTACGGGGATTGGGAATGAGAATGGGATGTAGGTGTGAAACTGTAGAGGATCAATGGTAGAGATCCTACAAGTAAAGGCTTTAAGTCTTGGAAACTGATTGAATGTGAAGGTAAAGAGAGAAGTTGAAAATGATGTCAGGTTTTGAGTTTCTGGGTTAGGAAAGATAAAGGTAACTATTTTAAACAAGGACATTTGAGAAGTGCAAAGTGGGAAGGGATAAAGATGAGTTCGGTTTGGGATATATTAAATTTAAGGCCCTGGTGAGATAGCCAGATGAGCTCAAGAATTAGGAAGATTTGGAGTCCCATGTGTCCTTTGCTCCATGCTGTGTGGTGTTGGACACCTTATTTATTTAGCTTCTTGAAGTCTCAGTTCCCTATCTGGCAGCCGATACCTCCCTGTAAGGATTGAAGTGAGGCAGTGAATAAAAGGGTTTAGCTTATTGCCTGGCAATTAAGTATTCATAAAGTATATATTAATAGGGTGATGACGGCCCTGGGTGGTGGCTCACACCTGTATCCTAGCACTTTGGGAGGCCAAGACAGGCTGATTGCTTAAGCTCAGGAATTTGAGACCAGCCTAGTCAACATGGTGAAACCCCATCTCTACAAACAAAACAAAACAAAACAAAACTTAGGCTGGGCGTGGTGGCTCATGCCTGTAATCCCAGCACTTTGGGAGGCCAAGGTGGGTGGGTCACTTGAGGTCAGGAGTTCGAGACCAGCCTGGCCAACATGGTGAAACTCCGTCTATACTAAAAATGCAAAAATTAGCTGGGCATGGTAGTGCGTGCCTGTAATCCCATTTACTTGGGAGGCTGGGGCAGGAGAATCACTTGAACCCAGGAGGTGGAGTTTGTAGAGGGTCTAGATCATGCCACTGTACTCCAGCCTGGGCAAAAAGAGTGAGACTCCATCTCAAAACAAAACAAAAGCAAAAAACAAAAATTAGGCACGGTGGCAGGGATGTATGGTCCCAGTTACTCCAGAGGCTGAGGTGGGAGGAACACCTGAGCCCAGGGACATCGGGGCTGCAGTGAGCTGTGATTGCACTACTACACTCCAGCATGGGCGACAGAGCAAGATCCTGTCTCCAAAAAATAAATAAAAATAAGGATGATGATGATGATGGGAGGGTGTCCAGAGTGCTACTGGCAACAGGGCCCCAAGCTCTGCTGTAAAGGACCAGCTTGCAGATGAAGATGATGCAAGGAAATTGGCTGAAATTAGCAAGAAGAGAGTGTGAGGAGGAAAAAAGAAAGTAGCCCCAGTCATATCGTTGACAGAGAACACAAGGTAGGAGAAGGAACAGGAGACAGAGAGGGGAGCAGGAGAGTGCAGGCTCACAAGATCAAAGCGGAGGGGGGGTCAGCAGCAGGTGAATATCCCTGTTCCCTAAAGCTTCATAATCTTTTTTTTTCTTCCCTAGACGGAGACTTGCTCTGTTGCCCAGGCTGGAGTGCAGTGGCGCAATCTTGGCTTACTGCAACCTCTGCCTCGTGGGGTTAAGCGATTCTCCTGCCTCAGCCTCCCAAGTAGCTGGGATTATAGGCGTGTGCCACCACGCCTAGCTAATTTTTGTATTTTTGGTAGACAGGGTTTCACCATATTGGCCAGGCTGGTCTCGAACTCTCCTGACCTCGTGATCCACCTGCCTGGGCCTCCCAAAATGCTGGGATTATAGGCCTGAGCCACTGCGCCTGGCCAGCTTCATCATCTTTAAAAGCAAGGAAGTCAAAGTTAAGGGCAGCAATGTGTTAAGTTACTCCAACGTAAAAGAAGACAGTCCAACAGGTAGCAGGTACCTGCATGTCCTCTCCCGCCAGTGTGGAGATGAACCAAGGCCTGGTAGTTCTTCCGTCTTCTGTGGTATCTCCTCCCACACTGCCAAGCCCCTACCTGCTACCGCCGCGTACCTTTGGAGGAGAGCCAAGTAGAGGAATTGTTTAAAAAAAAAATAGAATTTATGATACCCAGGCAACACTCACTCCATTTTCATTTCCTGCAATGCTTCTGATTTTTAAACTTTGCCTCCTCCTCCTCTCTTGACTTTCCTCAACAAATTGGTAACAGTAAGGGGTTGCGTATGTACACATCTGATGGCGATAAGACTTGGAAAGCGTTTGTTTATAGTAATCAAGAAGAAAGGACAGGAAAAGTGAACAGGAGAGGGGAAAGCAAGAGAAAGAGGATAGGAAAAGGAGGATCCGAGTAGGGACTGGTTTGGGGGTGGAGAGATGAAGAGTGTGCTCTAGAAAACAGGTTGCTATGGGTTTTTAAAGGTTTGTTTTGCAAATGTCATCCTTAGCCCAAGCTGTCCCCCGTGGGCATCAGTCTTCACCGTTTTCTCAGCCTCCTCGCTGGAGCACTGGGCCTGGGCTCCAGCAGGAAGGGCAAGTGGATAAGGCCGGCAGCTGCGAGCCTGTCTCTGGGGTGCAGTTCTTCTAAAGGCAGCCGACCACCCAAGCGCAGGGCCAGAAGCCAGCCTGGCCGGGCTCTACCCGGCTTCTCCAGGCCCTGTGTGTTTGGGGTTCCCTGGCGAGGAAACCCTGAAGTAGAAGCCCTGTGTTCTGGGTATTAAAAACATTAAAAAAAAAAAAATACATTGAGACAAATTTGATCGTAGCTCATACTGCAGTTACAGGTTTTAAAAGCTGGCTTCTAAGTTAAGCAGGTGACCAGGTAGGGTGCCTGCTCCCATCCCCATCCCCTGTTCCATTATCCAAGAGGTCTTGTCCTGATTTCGCCAAGTGTGGAAACACACAGTTACGTGTTCCTTGGGACTGTGGAAAATGTGCAGTTTGGGGCTCACAGGGGCTGGCTCTTCAGCATTGACACGGTGTCCTCCTTTCCTGTCTTGTTTTGGTGATATCTCACACGACTGGATTAACCTGTTGTTTTTGCAAAGCCCCAGGATTTTCCTAAGCGTCCAAGCCGTCCGGCCTTGTCTTTGTTATGAAATAGTCAAAGGGCTTCAAAACTGCAGGCCGTTGCCGCGCACGGCGCCCGTCCTTGGAGGCCTTTTCTCTGGGGATGGAGTTTTAGATTTCAGGGGTTTGTGACTTGACTTTTCCTGGGCCAGCGCTACTGCGGAAGCGGCGGTGGCTCGGGAGTCAGAGCCGGTTCCCGCGCCGCCGGGAGCATCCTCCCTGCCCTCCGCGGTCGCGTCTTCTCAACTGGGCCCGGCGGCCTTTGCAGGACGCGGGTTGCGAGGCTCCGAAGGCGGCCGGCGCGCCCCCCGCACCTCCCACAATCCCCGGCGCCCGGCCTCGCGCCCTGACCCGGGTGTCACCGTGGCGCTGCGGGAGGCCTCGGCGGTCTTCGGACGCGGTCGGGAAAGTGGAGAGCGCGTGCCCGCGTCCGCGCCCCCGCTCGCGAACGCCGGCTTCGGCCATTTCCGGCGCGTTGCCCTTCGGCAAGTTCCGCAGGCTTCTGTCGGAAATGGCTGCCGGCCGGCAGGGGGAGCGGCGGATCCGGCGCGGCCTGGAAGGCGGGCGGCTGGCAGCCCGAGCGGCTTCTGGGACGCTGACTTTCGCGCAGGCAGCGGCAGCGGCGGCGGCAGGTCCCTAAGCTGGAAGCCGGTAGGACTGCTAGCCGCGCGTGAGCCCGAGGAGCGGGGGCCGCGCCCGGAAGGGCTCGTGGGAGGGTGCCGGGGTTGGCCCCGAGCGCTGGGGACGCGGCGGGAGGAACCGGGTCCGCGGTGCCCTGGGGAGGCTGCTGCCCGGCGGCGGGAGGCGTGCAGCCTCCGAGCGGAGTAGGCCTGCCCGACGGCTCAGGGGCCCGGGGAGAGGCCGCCAGGCCCTCGGCCGGCAGCGGGGAAGGCTAACGGGTCCCTGGGCTGGGGCACCCCCTCCCCGCCCCCACACACCCTCTCTCGCCCCAGTTTGGGCTGCTCGGGACCCGCCTCCACGTCTTTTCTTGCACGCTCGGTTGCAGCTATTGAGCTTCCTCTGCTCCCTAAAGCCCTCCATCCTCTGTGGCTCGCGGCGTTTGTCCGGCTGCTGGCCCGGAGCATCTTCTGTCGGCGGAGGCGCAGCCCCGGACTACCCCCACCCCTTCCCGTGCACACCTTCCCACATCTGCCCCCTGCTTCTACACGCAGTCGCCTGCTGCCCTCCCCGCTGGCTCTTTTTGCCGAGCTCGCCTCCTTTCAGGAGCCACAGTCAGAGGAGCCGCTTCCTGTCCGATGGTCCAAGTGCTGCAGGACCCTGGCTCCCAGGCCCAGCTCCCCTAGAGCCGGCCTCGCGCTGCCCGGGCGGGACCGGACAGGGCTGCGCGGGGCGTGTGTGCGCGGCGGAGCTCCGAGCCCAGCGACGGGGACAGCACCTATTCCGAGCCCCTCGGAGGCGAGGCAGGGCTGCCCGGCTGCTGATGGGTGCTGCTTTCTCTTCCCCACATTGAGCGAGAGGTTCGGCTCCTTTTATTAATAAAATCTGTATGGCTCTCAGAAGACTTAAATTTTGTGGATTTTGCCCCTCCCCCGCCAGCCGCACCACCCCACCCCCGCCCTTCCCCGCAACCTGGATTGTTTTGCTTCCCCTTTTAAAAACTCCAAAAGCTTCATCAAGTCTTCTTGGTTCGACTGCTTTGGTGGAGGAGGAAGCGCAGAACACCACCACATGTCCATTTTTTTCCCCATATGTGATTTACTTAAGAGGCGTCTTTAGCATTTCTTGTCACTTTGTGCTATTCTTTGTCCAATTTAGGTAGCTTCATTTTTACTGGCCAAGCTCCCCGTGTGTTCTTTTGTTTTTAAAGGCATTGTGTGTTGCAGCCATGCAGACTCTGCAGTTTTCTGTATTTTGTTCGCCAGCGAGTCCTGCATTCTGATACGGTGACTGTGACCTGTGTGCTGGTATAGTAACAGCGGGGCACAGAGTCTGGAGCGAAGCGAAGCCTTTTCAGCGACTTGCTGTTTAGCAGAGGGACTTTTAAATATTTTGTGATGAAAGAACTGTTTTCTTAAACTGTTATTTGGTGTGTTAAAAATACCTTATCCTGTGGGAATTCCCCATTCTTTTGCCCGTGGGGGGCCCGAAGGATCATAAGAACTCACGAGCATGAGAGAATCTAGCTTAACTAAGTGCTTTCTGGAGGAGTCGGAATTGTGGCTCTTCTGACTTCCGGAAACGTGTTTAATATCCAGATGTGAGGGGCATACCTACCTAAAAAGTGATTGACAGGCATATGTCTGTATCCCTCCACCTCTGGCTTTTCTAGTGAGGGAAAACTCTGTTAATATTTGGTGTGTAGTTGGAATCTTTCAGTGATGAGGCCTCAGAGTTTTGATCTCAGAGTAAAAAGATTTCAAGTGAACAGTTTGGAGAGAAGTAAGTCAGGGGCCAGGCTGAGCATGGGAAATGTATTTTTAGGAGAGAGGGCAAGTCCAGAGGGTGGTTTGAAGCCAGCAGAAGAATGTCTTAAACTAGACAGAGACCGGTTCTTTTCCGCAGGGCCCTAGGCCAGCTGTGGATTGGAGGGTTATGGGTGATGAGGGGGTGCAGGAGTGATGCGGAGACCCTGTCTCAGTTGAGACTGGTGGTCTTCTGGAGGAGGGTGGGAGGGATTCCCTGTTGTAGACTCCGGTGTTAGGAGAAAAAAATGAAGGTCCCACCAGACCTACTCTTGGTAAAGGTTCGAGTGCCTTGGCATGTAGAGTGAGGCAAGGAATATGAAACCAGGACCTTTCATAACGTCTTAAAACTGCCCACTCCATTCACTGGTTATTAAGTTTAGCTCAGAAAACTTCTGTTAACATATTTCTGTTTTATTTTTGTTACCTCTTCATTTCGGCAACTATCATTTCGAAGACTTTCAATGATAGGGCAGTTGACTAAGAGGGAAGAAAGGATTTTTCACTTTAGAGGTTTCATGGAAATAGCATAGCCCAGGCAGAGAGAGTTGATGAGCTCCAGAGGGACAGAGGTGGGCTCACCTGTAAGCTTCATCTTTTCTTTTCTTGGCGGAATCAGTTGTACAGTCCTTTTAAATTTTCAATCATTCAGACCTCTTGGGTGATGTTACTAGGGAGAAGAGAAGCAGGATTTAAAAAACCTGTGATCTTGAAAATAGAAGAGGAATGTGGAGACTCATTACTAACATACTTCCCTCTCCCACACTTAGGCCATAAAGTGCAGTGTAGGATACTACTCACACCCAAATGACCCATTAAAAGTCTAGAAGTGGAGCCATAGGAAGATGAACTGTAGAGTCTGTTGGAGAGTGAAAGCATCATATACCTAATATATAAGAGTGCCTACTATACGCAGCCATACAAACGGAATCCATAACGGAATGAGCAAAGCTGTATTCCAGTGAACCTTTATCTACAAAAGCAGGCAGCTGCCACTTGCGGGTGCCTGCCTTAGAGCGCCACCCCTCACACACATGCCTTTTCTTTGGTATATTCCTTCATTTGGCTGTATCCAGTACCTTTTGGACTGGTCAATAACATTAATGGTTAACGTCCTGGATGTTTGCTTTGTTGACTGCTTTCCCTTTCAAACCTCTTCTCCAACTTGCTTTTACATGTTTTTTCAGCAATTTTGATGTACTCTTTCCAGCATGGCTTCCTTTCTTTGTTTTTCTTTTCTTTTTTCTTTGAGACAGAGTCTCGCTTTTTTCGTCCAGGCTGGAGTGCAATGGCATGATCTCAGCTGACTGGAAACTTCCGCATCCCAGGTTCAAGTAATTATCCTGCCTCAACCTCCCGAGTAGCTAACATTACAGGTGCGCACCACCACACCTGGGTAATTTTGTATTTTCAGTAGAGATGGGGTTTCACCATGTTGGCCAGGCTGGTCTTGAACTTCCACCTACCTTGGCTTCCCAAAGTGCTGGGATTATAGGCGTGAGCTGCAGCATGCGGCTTCCTTTGTTTCTGAAATAGAGCTGTAAAATATAAAAAGCACAGTGGCTTCAAATGCAGAAAATAGTTGATGGGATCCCAAATTATTAATGGAGTCTGTGGAAAATTAAGAGGGGCCTTAAAGGAAAGCCTTATGCTTGAAATCTTGGAGGTGAAACGAGAAGGAGGTCTTGGAAATGGCCTTGCTGCCTTGAGTAGATAGGGTGGTGAAATTTTCCCCACAGTAAAACATGTTTTGTGCTTTCTGGGAGCAAGACAATTGTCAGTCACTGAGGGCCTAGAGTCTAAAAGGATCTTTGAGGTCATCTGGTCTAACCCCTTAATTTATGAGTTAACAAAGGATAAGGAGCTTGTGAGTCAAGAAGGAGGAACTGGGAAGTTAGGGGACCTGATGAATCAGAAAGATGGTAATGATGATGGGATGGTAAAGCGTCTCAAGCTGAATTCACCCACGAAGGGTGAAGGAGGATGCCCGAGTCATAAGCTGATTTAAGGCTGGGCACGGTGGCTCACAACTGTAATCCCAGCACTCACCTTGAGTCCAGGAGTTCAGAACCAGCTTGAGCAACATCATAGTAAGACTCCGTCTCTTAAAAAAAAAAAAAAAACCAAAAACTGATTTATGCATGACTTAGCAAACTTGCCTCACTTTCTGTGTCTCATTCAGGGAGGCCCAGGGCACTAACGACATCAGTTGTATGCCTCCACAGCATAAAATAAAAATCATGTGTTTTGGAGAAGCGGAAAGCATTAGAGAGATTAGTTTATACTCTAGGCACTTGTATACTAAGTTGACTGTTCTGAGAATAAGTTAGCAAAATCCATCTGAAGACCGTATTTAAAAACCTTGTTTCTACATCTCTACCCAGCCCTTATGAAAATGATGCATCTCATTTTAGGAGGGAGAGTGAGAAAGATAGGAAGAATGCAGAAATGACCTATAATTTCACAATCTAGAAGTGCCTCTGTTGGTGTTTTTGCTTCTGTTTTTCTATTCAGAAATATATACATATGCATTTTAAACTTGTTATACGGCGTATACGGCTTTGAATCTGTATTTTTCCGGTTAACATTATATTGTGAACATCTTTTATTTTTATTTAAAACCATTGAAAAGCTTCCTAATGGTATGATAGTCATATCAGTGACAGTCACACATTGTTTAACCTTGCTCCTAGTCCTGGACATTTAATTTATATATTTTATATAGATGATAAAGAATAATGAGGTGATTGCATCTTTATATACAAATCTTGCTCACTTAAAATACATTCCTAGAAAGTGAAATTGCTGAATCTGAGATAAGAAAATTTTGAAGGTTTTTTTCTTACAAATGGCAAATTACTTTTCAGTTTACCTTTTTACTGACGCAAGAGTACCTGCCACATTGTGGCAGCCAGCATAGTTCAGAGTTGTACTGTACTTTAATCACTTTATTTTAATGTTTTAGTACGAACATTTTGGAAGTTAACTCTTTTTTCTCACTCATGATTCTTTAAGAATAATTTCTGGGATAGAATTACAGGGAAAGAGGACAGGCACAGTTTCACTGTTTCTATTACTGCCAAATTGTGCTCCAGAAAGGTGTGCCAACTTGCAATCCCAGCAGCCAAGTGTGGGAATGTTTACCCTGGATCCTGCTTAGCACCAGATATTATAATTTTACAATTCTTTGATGATTTATTAGTGGAAAATACCACAGTATCTTGTTTGAAATGTGCATTTCTTTGATCGCTAGGAAGGTTAAATATATAAACATGTTTATCACTTGAACCCTTTTTTGTGTAATTTCTTGTTTATATCCGTTGACCACTGTTGATTGCCTTTTTAAAATTCTGTCATATTGCGCAGGCTTCCCAGTTTTTAATCAAATTTAAGCTTTTTTTTTCCCTTCTGAATACTTAGAATCCTTTGATTCTTATAGAGTCAAACCTGTTGAACATTTCTGGATTTTAATTCTGCTTGGATTCCTGGAAAAGTGGCTACGCTTAACTTGAGATGAAATTACACTTATGTTTTCCTTTTCTTGTTACAGTTCATTTATTATAATTAACTCTTGAATGCATCTGGAACTTATTTTTGGATTTGGTTTGTCATGTAGTAATCTGACTTTATTTTTTTTTTCCAAATAGATGTGTCACATTATTTATTGAAAAATGTAGTGAGGTGTTTTTTAAAAAAGATTGCAACAAGGTAATATTTTTAATTACAAAAGTAATACATATTGATTGTAAAATGAATTAAGACAAAATGAATCCTCTAAGTAAACAAATGGTAGATAAGTGAGAAGCAGTATACAGGGCTGTAGGTCATACAGACCTGGATTTGTAACTTGGTTGCTGTATTGCGTTGAACAAATTTCCTAGCCTCAGTGATATGCCACTGCTTCATCGGTGAAGTGGGAAAGACAGTAATCCCATGTGGCTGATGAAATGAGATAATATGTGTGAAGTGTGTTATCTAGAGTACTGTGCCTAGCACACTGTAAATATAAATCAGTAGCAATTATGATAAAGCCCTCTTCTCCCCATCTTCCAAGGGCGTGTGGTGCATTGTAGTGTGGACTTTCTGCATTAGCTAAGGGATAGTGCTGTTTGTCTTCTTCAGCTGTCTACAGTTACATTGATTCGGCTGCCATCAATCTGAATCTCCATTACTATCAGTTCTTCATTAGACCAGTGGTTTTGGAGTTAGGGTTGTGTGCTCTGCATTAAAATCACCTGGGAATTTCGTCAAACTGCAGGAGTTTGGCCCCCACACCTAGGAATTCTGATTTAGTTAAAGTAGCTTGGGCCCCGGTTTATTATTTGAAAAAATTCTTAAGTGGTGAATCTGATTTTTACACCTAGTTAAACTTGACTGGTAAGACAATACGATTTGGATTTGTGGGACATTAGCAAACTGGTGGGAAGGGAAACAGGTAAAGCAATGGCATAATTTTCAAATTGACTTACCCAGCGAGTTGAGACTTCTGGGCTCAGGTTTGTTGCCAAATAAACAGATGACTTGGGGTAATCAATAGCCTCATTTTCCTTTTTAGTATCTATATATTGAGCAGCGGAAGGAATGCTCACCACTTATTGATGAGTCCCTTTTGTATTTTGTGATTTGTCTGCTAGTGGCATTTGTGGAACACCTTGGGATTTAGAAATCTGCTCTTAAACCCAAAGAATAACTTGTTTTCCCTTTCTAACAGCCATAAGGGTGGCTCAAACTCCGGTTCTCTGGTTGCATCATAATCTTCACTCTCGAGTCAGTAGGTCAAGGCACAACCAGTTTTTCACACTTCATTTTGTTTTTTAATTGCTGAGGATGTTCTATTTCGCTTTTTTCATCCAGGCTAAATTATCCGGTAAGAAACCACTGTGGTCGTTGGATTGTGAAAACATAGAGCCTTGGTCTCCTGTAACTTGGGAAGTGTCTATATGTAGTTCTTACAGCTTACTCTTTATCTACAGTTAGCTTCCCTGGGAAGTGCCTTTTTTTTAAACAGAAGACAAATCAGTGATCGCGTTGGGAAATGTGTTTTAGTGCTTATTAACATACTTCCTGACTTCACGAACTAGGTACTGTCTTGCCTTGACAGGCTGTTTGTCATGCCTGTACTTAGTAAGGAAATCAGGAAATGATGTTTTTTTGGGTTGTTAGTACTTAAAAACAAAACAATCCTCTGAAATACTGCTTTCAACGACCTCACTGAAATGGTTTCCTGTGGAGAACTCTCTTTACCTAATTGGAAGGGCTCCTGGTGATGGCAGCAATGGCAGCAACGTGCAGACAGCTCTGTAGAACCCGCACCTGGGTTGTCATGGAGTTCTGCCACTTGATGGGCCCATTTTGACCTAAATGAAAAAGAAAATGGTACTATAAGCACAGATATACAGGTGGGTCAAAGGCACACTGGCAAACATATTTTGCTCTAAGTCTGCTATTCTCTTTAGCAGGTAGATACTTTGAATATAGTGTTGACTTTCGGTTTTGGAGGAATATTATGTGTTTCAATTGTAATTATTATTCATGGTTACAGTGGAGTAGCAGTGATATGGAGAATGTAAAAATACACATGATAGGCATGTGTGTGTGCCTGCTTGCATTGTTACTTGTATTAATATAGACAGCGTAACATAATTAAGGCATTAAAGGTATGAGCCTTACAGTCAGCTTGCTTTGGTTTGAATTCAAGTTTCACCACGTAACAAGGGTGACTTATGGCTAATTAGCCTCTGTGCTTTGGTTTCCTCATGTACAGAACAGGAATAACAGTAAATCCACTTCACGAGATTGTTGTGAGGATTAAGTGAGTGTGTTGAGGAATATGTGGTAGTAGGTTTAACCCGGCATATAGTGAGCATTCAGTACCTGTTAGCTATTATCATAATTATTTAAGATATTAGAGGCCATTGAAGGTTTCACTGGGAACATCTGGAAAGCGTCTAGCCTGTTTCTCGCCCTGTTCTCCCTTCATACCTTCCACGCGGAAGGCATAACAGCCAGATGGAGCAGTGACTCCATTCTTCCCCGTTGCACCTCCTGTCTCTCCAGGTGAGTGTTTTAGTGTAGTTTAACTTTTTTTCTTTCTGTCAGAGCTGCATTGTAGTCTGATAATTTTCTGCGTATAAAATTATACAGTTTTATTAAAAGACGCGAAAGAAGACCTAAATAGAGACATATCCCAGATCCGAGATGGGAAGTTTCAATATCAGTGTTTTTGTTTTACAAGGAGAAAAGTCAAGTCCGTAGGATGGTTGTTATATCAACAAACTCTTGAAAGCAAGGCCGTGAGTAATGTTCCTGCTGATAATCGCAGTTTGCTGTTGAGATAAGGGATGCGAGAGGAGGAGGGCTCTGGTACTTGGAAGTGGAGGGGTGAGAAGGTGAAGGGGAACACCAGCACGTGCACAGTTCTGGATTGGAACTCTGAGCCCCCACTTCTCAGCCCACTGCTCAGACTCTGGAACGGAGTGATTACATTGTAGCTTTCCAGGGCTACAGCTTGGTTCAGCCCTTCAGTGAATAGCTAGCAGATAGAGACTTCTGCTTTGCATTTGTCACCAAAATGTCTAATTAGGGAAAAGAGTAAAAGGTAGGATGCTGGCCACAATCTGAATGATAAATCTCTGTATACAATTATTTTAGTTTTTTTCCCCCTGGGAGAAGACACTGTCACGATCCCCTTCTAGTCATAGAAGATGTGCTTGCTGCCATTGGACCTTTGACGTGTACATGGCTGTGTTGCTGACCACTGGAAAAAGGATATCAGGAGGGAGGTGAAGATGGGAAAAGTAAATTTGAGAGTCAGCCAATCGGGGGCTAACCGAAGCTCACTGGCAAATTCTGGGAGGTGAAGGCAGAGAAGAGGTCGAGGACAAGCCTGCGGGAACAGCTACATTTGGGGAGCAGTGAAAAGGGGTCAGAGAAAGAGAACCAGGAGAGGGCATGGGCAGGAAGTGTAAAATGCAGACTGCCTTAATATGAGGTGCACAGCACGGGTGAGAATGCAAGACACTTTGATAGGAGAAATGAAGGTGTAAGTGGAGAGACTTTTTATGCTTCTGGATAGGATTAACTATATTAAAATACTTAAGACTTCCCTACTTAAATGCAATATAATGGGATTCTTTTTATATGTCACTGAATTCTGTCCCTAATATTGTGTTGAGTTTTTTTGTGTCTATAGTCATGAGAGATTTTTTTTGTAGTTTTCTTTCTTTTCTTTTCTTTTTTTTTTTTTTTTGAGGCAGGGTCTTGCTCTGTCACCCAGGTATGATCTCACCTCCCACCTTAGCCTTTCGAGTAGCTGGGACCATGCCTGGCTAATTTAATTTTTTTTTGTTGTTGTTGTTAGAGATGGTGGGGTCTCACTGTGTTGCCAAGGCTGGTCTCAGGCCATCCTCTCCCCTCAGCCTTCTAGAGTGCTGGGATTATAAACGTGAGCCCCAGTGCCTGGCTTGTGGTGGTCTTTTTTTTTTTTTTTTTTTTTTTTAGTACTGTCTTTGGCTTTAGTGTCAGGGCAATGCTAGGTTTATAAAATGAACTGGAAAGTGTTCCTTCCTCTGGAAGAGACAGCGTAGAATAGGTGTTTAGTTTTCTTTAAATGTTTAGTAGAATTCTTCAGTGAAACCATCTGGGACTGGAGATTTCTTTTTTGGGATTTTTAGAAGTATGAAGTCAATTTACTTAATAGTTATAAAACGAATTAGATTATTCCCTAGTGGATGAGTTGTGGTACTTTGTGTTTTCCAAGGAGTTGGTCCATTTCACTGAAGTGTGTAGAGTTGTTTGTAGCCTGCAGTGATAGTCCCTGTTTCATTCCTGTTATTGGAAATTTGTGTCTTTTCCCTTTTTTCTTTGTCACTCTTGCAGGTTTGTCAAACCAGTGACAAACCTCTTTGTTTTCTTGCTTTTTGCTTTTTCTCTTCCGCTTTGCTGTTTTTGATTTTGTTGATTTCTGCTCTTTAGGTTTTGTTTTTTTTCCGGGTTCTTGAAGGAGGAGCATAGGTGATTGATTTGAGACTTTTCTTCAATATAAGAATTCGTGCATACATTTTCCTCTAAGCACTGTTTTAGCCATGTTCCCATTTTTTTTTTTTCTTCCATCTATAATATCTTAATTTGTGCAGTAACTTTGGCAGTAGGCAGAGATTTTCAGCCTCACTTTACAAAGGAGGAAATGAGCTCAGGGAGATTATGTAACATTCCGAAATTCTCAAGGCTGAGCTGCGTCCTGAGCCAGGTAGTCTAGCTGCAGGTCCATATGGCCATCCAGCTGCCTCCCGACTCTGAAGTTCTCTCTCTGTAGTTTACAGTGTATTCAATACATTATTTGTTCATGGATTCATTAACATTATGTTGAGAGCCATGGGGAACACGTTCAGTATGAGGTAGGAGGACTGGGTCCCAGCAAAGCAGAAAGGGAGGATGAGTCAGGGAAGTAGATGGAACACTAAAAACGCACAGCTTCCTGGAAGTCCAGGGGAGAATTGAGAGTTTGTAGGATGAGGAAGTGATCAGGGATACGACTCATTTATTTAACAAATATTTATAGAGTGTGTACAGTGTGCCGGACACTGGGCTGGGTGCTGGCCACGCAGCAGTGATCCAAGCACAAAGGGTTCCTCCCCTTGAGGATTAGGCTTTGGTGGGGAAGGGAGGGAATTAATAAATTAAAAGATACTGGGAAGTAAATCAGTGGGTCGGAGCCAGAGGGCATCAGGGAGTAAGAAAGGCAACTTTAAATGAGAATGCCAGGAAAGTTGAGACCTGAAGGATAAGAAAGAGTCTGCCAGGCAGAAGCCTGGGGAAAAACATTTCAGACAAAACAGGTGAGAGCGAGAAGCTTGGCATAGTCGAGGAGGTAAGAGGAGGCCAGTGTGGCCGAAGCTGAGAGAGCAAGGGGAACAGTGATGGTAACTGAGATGGGTCTGGGGGGCCCGGCAGTACAGTGGGCAGCCTTGAAAATACCAAGAGGGGAGGCGTGGTCTGAGTCACGTTTCAAGATGGTCCTGGTCGCTGTGTGTGGAGTGCATTGTAGGGGCAGGAATGGAGGCCAGCTGGCAAGTTAAGCATGAAATGCTGTGGCAGGTGACGGAGAATGAATTAGACATGTACATTGTATATGGAGTAAAAAATCTGAAGGTTGCTCCTTATCATTATTTCAGTGACATTTATTTCTAGAGGCTGATATATTTATTGTCATTTTCCAGAGAATGACAGAAGAGATTCTGAGAGTATTCTTTTTCTTTCGGCTTGAAATAATTTAATTAGCTGTTTAGGAAGGAATGCTAATGCTATTGGACATGGACGATGCTTTTGCCTGCCTCCAGTAAAAGAGATGGGAATTTAGTGGGGATGCATTCTTTTGAATCATTGTTGAATTATTGGTTTCTGTGAGAATGTTTGTTTTTACTCTCAGCTCTGCTTATATGTAAGTTGGTAGCACTAGAAATATTACACTAAGTATAGTCAGTCTCCAAATGACTTTTTAAAAACCCGTGTTTAGACACTGTATGTGGTATCTTTTTGAATTTTTGGTATGAAAAATTTCAAACCTAGGCAAAAACAGAGAGCCTGATATAATAAGCCCCCATGGGTACCCATCATTCATTGTCAACAGCAGTCAGTGTACGGCTGATCTTGGGTTCATTTCTACCTGCAAACACTCCCCGCCACCCTCATCCTGTTTATTTTGAAGCAAATTCCAATAATATTTCATCTGTAAATATCTCAGTATATACTTTCAACAAGTAAGGACTTTTCCATATTTTAGTGTTTGGTTTTATTCCACCTTAGAGCACATAAATAGGTAACGTCTGTCTGGATGGTTTGCCTGCGAGAGTCCCCTTGTATACCACTTGTCGCGGTGCGTTTATTAAAAGTCTACCTTTCCACTTCAAAGAGTCTGTTTGGACAGTAAATTATTCGGTGACCTCATATACATGAGAGAAATCTTTTCATAGGGGACAGTAAATAAGTTGTTTAATAGCACTTTCAGTATTGAGTATTTTTCTAATAGCGTGTCACTGTTCTATTTTTGTTTTTGCTTAATTTTTTTTAATCAGGAGAGCAAGCCCTGGAGGTTCACTCTTTCAAGAAATCATGTGTCGAGGTGTAATGCTACACAAGTCAGAGGAAGGAAGGATCCTGAAACACATGGTGAGGAAGGAATGAGTCAGCTGGATTGCGGTGATTACGTGATTAAGCCTTCTTTTCTTTTTCTTCCATTCTGTTGTTTCTTTGTTACAATTTGGTCGTAAGTGCAAAGAAGATTCTTTTGAAAGCAAGAGATTTAAACATGTGAATCACAAGGATAATGTAAATTTGAGTATTTGGTCAGCTGCTAATTATCCAAGTTTAGATTATCCAAATACTTAAAACTTTTATTAATATTACCATCAACTTGAGGTCTGATGTCTTGTCAGATGTTCTTTCTAATGGACGAAGTGACTCACACCATCATTTCCCTCCTCTCATTCTTTGCTGTTAGCCAATTCTAATATCCTCTTTTCTTTCTTTTTTTTTTTTTTTTAAGAGATGGAGTTTCATTCTTGTTGCCCAGGCTGGGGTGCAATTGTGCGATCTCCGCTCACTGCAACCTCCGCCTCCCGGGTTCAGGTGATTCTCCTGCCTCAGCCTCCTGAGTAGCTGGGATTACAGTTGCGTGCCACCACACCCAGCTAATTTTGTATTTTTAATAGAGATGGGGTTTCGCCATGTTGGCCAGGCTGGTCTCAAACTCCTGACCTCAGGTGATCCACCCGCCTTGGCCTCCCAAAGTGCTGGGATTACAGGTGTGAGCCACCATGCCCGGCCTAATGTCCCCTTTTCTTTAGAAATTGTTATTATAGGCCGGGCGCGGTGGCTCAAGCCTGTAATCCCAGCACTTTGGGAGGCCGAGACGGGCGAATCACGAGGTCAGGAGATCGAGACCATCCTGGCTAACAAGGCGAAACCCCGTCTCTACTAAAAAATACAAAAAACTAGCTGGGCGACGTGGCGGGCACCTGTGGTCCCAGCTGCTCGGGAGGCTGAGGCAGGAGAATGGCCTAAACTACCAGGAGGCGGAGCTTGCAGTGAGCTGAGATCCGGCCACTGCACTCCAGCCTGGGTGGCAGAGCGAGACTCCGTCTCAAAAAAAAATAAAAAATAAAAAAGAAATTGTTATTATAATTTATTGACAGATTAAAATTTAATATCAAATGTCACAATGAAATCAAATGTTACTTGAAAAAATGTTAGAATGTTTTAAGAAATCTATTCTGAAAAAAAAATTATGTTTATAAAAATGGTAAAAAGGAGAGAAGACTATTACACCTTTAATAGTTAAACATCTTTGACAGAGGTAGAGGCTAGAAAAAGTGGTTGTGCCTCTGTGAATTCCTACTCATCTTATGCTACGTGTACCCTTGTTTGTTTATATCTTATCTCTTAGGCTGAAGGAAGTTCCATGAGGTCAAGGATTATACATCCTAGATTCTCCCACAGTTATATTTAGCATGTCTCAGCCTTGTTAAGAGTATGGTGAATATTTTTTGGAAGAATGAAAAAAGAAACCGGGAATATTCCCTGGCATAGAATATTATGATTTGCTTCCAGCTCTGTTGAGTTTGAGGGAAAGCAAGTGGCAAGCCTCTGTAGTCAGTGGCAGTGAAGCTTGGTGAGAGAGCAGGGCTGGGAGTGTCGTTGAGGGACTGAGTCGCTTCAAGCATCCTCCTGTCCACTGCACTTTGTGTCGCAGCATTGTGGTGCACTGCCGTCTCCATGCACCTATCTCCATTTTAGAAGACTAGGAAACCGAGGTCTGATAGCAAATCTGTCAGCAAAGAATGAGAACGAATGTCTCTCATTTCTAAGTATAGTGTTCTTTCTAAAAGAGCAAGTTACTATTTATATTTTAAGAAAGAGCACATGATGTCTGCTAATGGAAGATAAATGAGAAGCAAACTGGGAAATACATTTTGTCTCAGGATTACTGCATCTACTACTGGATACAGATCAAAAGAGTTCTCTTCAACCCTTTCAACTCTATGTTGAACAAATTGAGCTTTTCAGAGTCTTTTTTTGTAAAGTATTTCATAGAAGACTTATAGGTTAGGAGTAAACATAAACTACCCAAGTTGGCTAGGAAGGTATTTCTCTTCATCTAACAGGTATGGAACAGATAAGAAAATGAGACTGTGGACATCTTTGTCCCGTGAATTTAGTTGGTCATTGTGTTATAGGGCTGTAATGCCACTCTAGATCCAGTTAAATAAGAAGTGGGGAGGGGTTGTAAACTGCAGCTTTTGGGGGGCACTTATCCATGTATTACCCCAAGTAAAATACCCATACCAAACAAAAAACAACATCTCTACATTGTCATTGTAATGTTCTTTGAGACACAGCCAGTGTTCTAGCCGTTGTTCCATCTAAGATTTAAGCATTTTCTAGAAATGTATGGTGGTGGGGGTGTTGAACATAATCTCTTCAAGACTGACATGGTTCTCTTTCTTTTGCAGGCCTGATTGTTGGCAAAGGCATCGTAAGAAGCTGGCATTTATTTCTGTTCTAACCCATTACTGTATAACTGTGAATTGACACTATGCATACTTGTTGGTCAGCAAAGCCAAGAAACGAGCTATGGCAGTTGAGAAAGTCTGTCTGATTCCAGGGTGTTTTTTCTGGGTTTCATCATCAGGTACTTCCTCCCTTTCATCGCAGCAAGAATGTGGCACCTTTTACCGTTTGATAAAGATTAAGGACATGTTCTTTGGTCAACAGCCAGAACTTAAAATCTTCTGGAATAGGGTCAGAGACCATTTCAGCTGCAGCTGAGGAAAATGAAATTTCCATTTTATTTGGTGCCTTGTCCAGGGAGCACACTAACTCTTCCGGAAACGCGTCAGTGAAACAGAGATAGTTTTGTGGAATAGCAACCCATGGTTATGGCGAGTGACCCGACGTGATCTGGGGGGCAGGCTGCAGAGGACTCATGACAGGCTATACCATGCTGCGGAATGGGGGCGTGGGGAACGGAGGTCAGACCTGCATGCTGCGCTGGTCCAACCGCATTCGCCTCACGTGGCTCAGCTTCACGCTGTTTGTCATCCTGGTCTTCTTCCCGCTCATCGCCCACTATTACCTCACCACTCTGGATGAGGCTGATGAGGCAGGCAAGCGGATTTTTGGCCCCCGGGTGGGGAACGAGCTGTGCGAGGTGAAGCACGTGCTGGATCTGTGCCGCATCCGGGAGTCGGTGAGTGAAGAGCTCCTGCAGCTGGAGGCCAAGCGCCAAGAGCTGAACAGCGAGATCGCCAAGCTGAATCTGAAGATCGAAGCCTGTAAGAAGAGCATCGAGAATGCCAAGCAGGACCTGCTCCAGCTCAAGAATGTCATCAGCCAGACCGAGCATTCCTACAAGGAGCTCATGGCCCAGAACCAGCCCAAGCTGTCCCTGCCCATCCGACTGCTCCCAGAGAAGGACGATGCAGGCCTCCCTCCCCCGAAGGCCACTCGGGGCTGCCGGCTGCACAACTGCTTTGATTATTCTCGTTGCCCTCTCACCTCTGGCTTTCCGGTCTATGTCTATGACAGTGACCAGTTTGTCTTTGGCAGCTACCTGGATCCCTTGGTCAAGCAGGCTTTTCAGGCGACAGCACGAGCTAACGTTTATGTTACAGAAAACGCAGACATTGCCTGCCTTTACGTGATACTAGTGGGAGAGATGCAGGAGCCGGTGGTGCTGCGGCCTGCTGAGCTGGAGAAGCAGTTGCATTCCCTGCCACACTGGCGGACAGATGGACACAACCATGTCATCATCAATCTGTCGCGTAAGTCAGATACACAGAACCTCCTATATAACGTCAGTACTGGCCGTGCCATGGTGGCCCAGTCCACCTTCTACGCTGTCCAGTACAGACCTGGCTTTGACTTGGTCGTATCGCCGCTGGTCCATGCCATGTCTGAGCCCAACTTCATGGAAATCCCACCACAGGTGCCGGTGAAGCGGAAATATCTCTTCACCTTCCAGGGCGAGAAGATTGAGTCTCTGAGGTCTAGCCTTCAGGAGGCCCGCTCCTTCGAAGAGGAAATGGAGAGCGACCCTCCTGCTGACTATGATGACCGGATCATTGCCACCCTGAAGGCGGTGCAGGACAGCAAGCTGGATCAGGTCCTGGTGGAATTCACCTGCAAAAACCAGCCCAAACCCAGCCTGCCGACTGAGTGGGCGCTGTGTGGGGAGCGGGAGGACCGCTTGGAATTGCTGAAGCTCTCCACCTTCGCCCTCATCATCACCCCCGGGGACCCTCACTTGGTTATTTCCTCTGGGTGTGCAACACGGCTCTTTGAAGCCTTGGAAGTTGGTGCCGTCCCGGTGGTGCTCGGGGAGCAGGTCCAGCTTCCCTACCAGGACATGCTGCAGTGGAATGAGGCGGCCCTGGTGGTGCCCAAGCCTCGTGTCACCGAGGTTCATTTCCTGCTCAGAAGCCTCTCCGATAGTGACCTCCTGGCTATGAGGCGGCAAGGCCGCTTTCTCTGGGAGACTTACTTCTCCACTGCTGACAGTATTTTTAATACCGTGCTGGCGATGATTAGGACTCGCATCCAGATCCCAGCCGCTCCCATACGGGAAGAGGCGGCAGCTGAGATCCCCCACCGTTCAGGCAAGGCGGCTGGAACCGACCCCAACATGGCTGACAACGGGGACTTGGACCTGGGGCCAGTGGAGACGGAGCCGCCCTACGCCTCACCCAGATACCTCCGCAATTTCACTCTGACTGTCACTGACTTTTACCGCAGCTGGAACTCTGCCCCAGGGCCTTTCCATCTTTTCCCCCACACTCCCTTTGACCCTGTGTTGCCCTCAGAGGCCAAATTCTTGGGCTCAGGGACTGGCTTTCGGCCTATTGGTGGTGGAGCTGGGGGTTCTGGCAAGGAGTTTCAGGCAGCGCTTGGAGGCAATGTTCCCCGAGAGCAGTTCACGGTGGTGATGTTGACTTATGAGCGGGAGGAAGTGCTTATGAACTCTTTAGAGAGGCTGAACGGCCTCCCTTACCTGAACAAGGTCGTGGTGGTGTGGAATTCTCCCAAGCTGCCATCAGAGGACCTTCTGTGGCCTGACATTGGCGTCCCCATCATGGTAATAGAAAAACGAAGAGTTCGTTTTGGTGCATGAAATAGTGTCACTCTTAATCCCTTTTCCATCTTCCTTCACTTTAGCAATGGTGACTTCTAGTAGAGGAGAATACATGCATACTCATGAAAAACCTGTATAGTTTCCTTTCTTCCTGAAGGATTTGCTTGCTGCTTTTTCAAGCCTTGGTAGTTCTGTTGCTGTTACTCACTTCCTAAATCTAGGATCCCCAAAACCGAAACTGATTGTATATTCAATATACAAAACCTTGTCGGTTATCCCATAGACTTCTTCCTTGTCACAACAAGATGATGATGATAATGATAAGCTACCATTTAGGAAGCACTTAGCATCTAGTCACTATAATAAGCATTTTGTGACATATCATTATCACTGTTTCTTCAACTTACTCATATGGGAGCTGAGGCTTAGGTTAATGAATTTGCCCAAGATCATGGTGAGTAATGGAGAAGCTGAGCTTTAGGGTGTCTGATTCCAGAAGCGGCAGCTTTAGTCACCTCCCAAAGGGTTTAGGAAGGCCTGTGTCATTTTCCAGGTATTCATAGAAGTCTTTTGGAAGACTGGGTTTGGGGTTTGATATTTTGGAGTTGGAGAACCAACTCCAGTGGAACCTTCCAGGGTGTCTTGTAGGTTCTTTCTCATTCTTTACTTCATCTCATGGTTAGGTGCTGTATTTTACAGGAAAAATAATAGCTAAATATGTAGGACAGGGCTTTAGTTCTGAGGAGTGTATCCACTTCAGAATGAAACTTGGCATTCTGGAAGAGAGATGGCGACCATCTCTCTTAAATGTGCAGCCTTAGAGCAGGTCTTAAGCAGACTGCCAACTATTTAACCTGCTGCATATGTAGTTACTTTCCGGCAAAAGGTAGCAAAAGGTCTAATGGGCCACACATTGCTAGAAGTCTAGTTTTTAAAAAAATGTATTTCATTGGGAAGCCAATTTATTTGAATTGTTTTTCTAAGCAGCAGCATGGTATAATAAGTATGAGATCTGGCGTGATACAGACCTGGGATTAAGTAGTCATTTTGTGATCTTTGATAATTAGCTTTTTTGATCTCGCATTAAAGAGGAATCTAAGATAAGACAACTAAGAATTCTAGAAAGGTGCTCACTTATTTGATTCCTTCTTGCCCCTTAATGTTAAAGGAGATGGAAGCCAGTATGTTTGTCTTGCCTATGCTGTGGGCAGCTTTAACTGACTTCACTCATAAAGGCTTCTTGTATCCTCTCTGCATCATTTCTGTTTGTGCCATAGTTGTTACTGCCTACTTCCTTCTGTGCAAAGTACCTCTTTGCTTTAAATTTTTTCTTACTGCTGCTAATCTTATTTTTTTATTTAATTGAATTTATAATCAGAAGCTATTCAAAGACTGTAGGGTTATAAATCCTTTTTATCCCTGTTTATTTTGTATATTAAGCAAAGTTTTGTAAATGAGTTTTTTTAATAGACTTCTCAAAGTTCACTTTTTTTCTTTCTGTTACAACTTTGTCATTGAAATTAAAGAAGGATTTGCTCTGTGAAAGATAGATGCTCCTCAAATAGTGGAATAATAGAGAAGCCGTTGTTTTCCATTTTTCCTGAGTTTTCTTTGATTTTGATAGGGACGTAGAGAAGCTAGTACCACCCCAGTTGACTGAAATTCATCGAGAACTTACCAGAATGAATCCTTTTTAAAAAACTCTCGTGGGAAATAAGTTGTCCTGACTGTTGGGCAGCCCGTCGCAATAATACCTAATGGAAAATGCCAGAAACTTTACAAATAGGCCATTCTAAACAGCTTTCTCATATTAGCATTACAGGTTTTTTTCTGATCCTTTTAAAAAAGAGGAAGTAGCTTCAGATGGAGAATTTCACTCCATCCTGCAAATATTCTGGTTGTGCTTTGTATCTAGGAGAGGCAGGTGTTCTGGCCTGCAGTTGAAGTTGCTGACATCTTGGATGTACCTGGGTATCAGAGCTAGAAAGAGACTGGTAGCTCTCTCTGCTATAGAAAAATGGCACTACTATGATACACCTCAGAGTGGGTTTTCCGTCAAGATGTAGATATAGCCAATTCAGTATGCTAGCTTAAACCAAGGTTCCCAGGCATCAGTGGATCTACCCAGGAACCTCCGTGCCATTTCAGAAAGTGCTGGGCATTACGGGCTTCTCTTATGCTCAGGTTCCCACTAACAATAGGCATAAGTGCTGGATGTTTGTAGGCTGTGAAGTTTATTGAGCACCAGCTATTTTAAGTGGAGAAGGATTGTCTTAGGGATCCCCCATAGGACTTACATGTTAAAATTCCTCGTTCTTTTAAATAATTACTTACATAAAAAGATCTAGCTTAGAGCGAAGGTGATCTTTATTGGCACCACCCTTGAACAGTCCTGTTTCAAATGCTCTGTGTAAAGAGAACTTCAGCACGAATGGGATGGTGGCGGGGCAAGGAGGCAGGACTTGTAGAGAGATAGGAGAAGTGTCACCAGTTGAAATGGGTCTCCCGTTGAATGGGGTAGGACTACTAAACAGAGGGGCGATGGTGGGTGTCTGCTCTCTCCCTGGCTCTTGTATATTTTGTAAACATGTGAATCAGGTCCCTTAGCGCCTGGAGCACAACAACAAAATACCTAATGAAAGCCAACTAGAGAGTATTGTTATGCCAAAGGATTTGAGGTCGAGGCTTTTGAAAAACTCTCCACTGTATTGGGGACCACCACTTTCATGGCACCTGACAGATGTTCCACTGTTTCCAGGCCTCTGTTGTTTCTGACAATATGTCAGTGGTTTTCAGATTTTTGTTTCCTTGTATGTAAGGTATGGTTTTCTCTGGCTACTTTTGAAATTTTTTTTTGTATTTAGTTTTCAGCAGTTTGTGGTATGCCTCAGCATGGTTTTCTTTGATGTTTATTCTGGAAAGTGTTGATATTTTTGTTTTTGTAGGTGGTTAGTTGTATTGACTCAGACTAAAAGCCCTGTCTCGTGAATGGCCACTCGCATGTTGAGTTATTTTATATGTAGCTGCTCTGCTTACAGCCTGCACCAAGCATGCATGGCTTAGGGGTGGGCCAGAGACAGAGCAGTTTCTACACAGAACTTGGAGCTCCCCCTCTCTGGCTTTCTCCTTTCTAGATTTTTCTTCTTTCTTTCTAGGGACTATGGTTACCTTATACATTTCCTTTACAGGCCAGAAAGACCATAGGTTTCGTATGAGAGTTTTAGCGGTCTTTCTTGGTACCAACTCTGGCTTGCTCTCAGGGTGAAGCTACAGTAATTCTCCCTGTACCAGTAACTCCCTCCCTCTGGATTTTAGCACCCCTCCATAATTGGTTGTCTTTTGTTGACTCTCTAGTGCCTTCTGGAAATTGCTTTTTTGGGATTTTTGTGCAGAGGTTATAGTTGTCATCTGAGGGAAGACTGGGTCTGGCAGAAGCTTACTCAACTCTCTGGAGGCAGAAACGCCAAGTAATCTCTTCTTGATAGATAGTCCCATTAAAAATTTTGGTTTCAGTTACTACTTTATTCTGACCAGTTTACACATCTTCCTTACTCTGCTTTATACTCTGGAAAATAGTAAGTAGGGTGGCCGTTTTAGAATCTGTCCTTTTAGAGTTGTAATATGTGGGCTGTTAGGAAAGGGACATCTTTCAGTTACTAACAGTGTAGTCTAGCTCACTCAAGACGTTGCTTCTCTTCACACTCTATACTCACTGATTGCTGAGACAGTCTCTTGGCAGCCCATCCCTGAGTCTTAGTTTTTCATTCTTTTCTTCATAAAGGGTATGGCTAATTTACACAGGGTGCCTTGGAAGGGCTCTTAGAAGGGATGACATTTAAGCAGAAGCCTGAATGAAGTGAGCGAGAACGCCACGTACATTCTGGAGGGATGTATGGGGAATGGCAAGTGCCAGAAGCAATACCCAGTGCATCTGGGTGGCACGTTTGAAGGAGGTTGGAGTAGGCGGTAGGGCCAGCGGGTGCAGGACAGCGCAGGTCGCGCTTGTCTGGGTTTTATCCTCTCTGCCTTAGGATGCCCTTGGAGGGTGTTGAACAGAGGAGGCACATGATTTTTATGGAACTATGGGGAAAAGAGCAGAAGCAAAAAGACTCGCAGTAGCCTAGGTGAGGAGCGGTGGTGGAGAGAACCAGTTCAGAGATCAGCATAGCACACATCCTTGTAGACTGCAAGGTCTGTGGAAGTGATGAGGTCAGAATGCACCATTTTTTTTTTTTTCCAAATGAAAATGATAGTGCCGGACACAGTGGCTCACGCCTGTAGTCCAAGCACTTTGGGAGACTGAGGCGGGCGGATTGCTTGAGACCAGCCTGGCTGACATAGGGAGACCCCATCACTACAAAAAAATAGAAAACATTAGCCAGGCATCATGCATGCCTGTAATCCCAGGTTCTTGGGAAGCTGAGGTGGGGGGGATTGCTTGAGCATGGTAAGTCAAGGCTGCGGTGAGCTGTGATTGTGCCACTGCGCTCCAGCCTGGGTGACAGAAGGAGACCCTGTCTCTAAAAAAAAAAAAAAAAAAAAAAAAAAAGATACAAGATTATTTTCCAGTGCCCTTTTTCCTGTCTCTCAGCTCTTGATATTCAAATTGAACAGGGAGAGTTCTTTGTTTGGGTGATGTAAATATCATTCCAGGGGAGTTATTTTCATGCTCTCTCCCCAGTAGCATCTGTAGTGCACTCTTGGCGTCAGGAACTTTCTGGATGGGGACTCTGCCTCTCAGGCTAAGAGGCTTGGCTTCTGGCTAGACCTTAGGCAAGAGAGTGGAGATCGTTCTCAGGGCTTACTCCTTCAAGTGTTGGTAAGCTGTATTTTTTATCTCTGCCCACTCTACTTTTAAAAATGTCCCTTGAACGAATGAGATGATAATTTCCTAAAATTGTGATAGCTAGGTGAAGCCAGCGGGAAAAACCTTGTCCAGCTTCTCCAGGTCCAAGACTGTGCAAGGTCTGGTGCACTTCACTAGGAGCTGGCACATCTGGGTGGTTGGTTTTTCTCTTTGACAACATTTGACTTAATAACTTGGTGGCTATAGCTGTGGCTTTCTGTTTGCGAATGGGCTGTATGGCTGCAAAGGAAAATTATATAAAACAAGGCTACCCCAAACCAACAATGAATAGCAAGAAATGCAGAAGTTTAAAGGAATTGCCGGAAAGTCATGTTGCATAATTTACTAATTGCAGCAAATTGATTCTTGAGGTAATGTCTTCCCCTCTTAGTTTATGTATACTCTTTTTACTAATTCAAAGTAAGGAATCTGAGACTGTGAGAATTCTGTTGCTTCAGGTCACTTGACTAATTGATGCCTGTATTACTCAGGACTTTTTTTTTTTTTGAGACACAGTCTCACGCTGTTGCCCAGGAGCGCAGTGGCATGATCTTGGCTCACTGCAGCCTCCGCCTCCCAGGTTTAAGTGATTCTTGTACCTCAGCCTCCCTTGTAGCTGGGACTACAGGCACACACCACCATGCTCGGCTAATTTTTGTATTTTTAGTAGAGTCAGGGTTTTACCATGTTGGCTAGGCTGGTCTCGAACTCCTGACCTCAGGTGATCTGCTCACCTCTGCCTCCCAAAGTACTGGGATTACAGGTGTGAGCCACTGCCAGCCCCAGGTCTTAGGACTTCTGACAATAGATATGTATTTTTTTTTCTTTTTTTTCTTTTTTTCCCACTTGCACATTTCCTGGAGAAGTACAAACTTGTTTTTTTAAATATGTATATAAATTATAGAAAATGTATAAATTAAAATACATACAGAATATAAAATATACATGTAAAGTGTATGACAGTTAAAATAGAGACTGTGCTAATATCATGTTATAATAATTGTTAACAGTTTTTGGGCATTTTCTGTGTGGTAGGCACTGTGGATGGTCTTTATCTGCATTCTCTCATTTGTTGACCTGCTAACCTAGGTTTTTTACCTGCACTTGCACTGGGATCATTGGCAACTTTTTCTCTTATAAGTTAAAACAGACTTGTCTCATTTAAAACATGTACAATTTTGTTTTTACTGTATGACATCCATATGTAAAGTTATAAATGGAAAACCAATGCACTGTTACCTTCTTATTCTCTTTCCTTCCTTTGCGTTTTCTTTCTGCCTCATCACTTGACGTTTATTGAATGAATCCCTTAAATAATGTAGTCCTCGGCCAGGTGCGGTGGCTCACACCTGTAATCCCAGCACTTTGGGAGGCCTAGATGGGTGGATCACGAGGTCAGGGGTTTGAGACTAGCCTCGCCAAGATGGTGAAAACCCCGTCTCTGCTAAAAAACAAACAAAGAAAAAACAAAAATTAGCCAGGCGCGGTAGCGGACGCCTGTAATCCCAGCTACTCAGGAGGCTGAGACAGGAGAATAGTTTGAATCTGGGAGGCAGAGGTTGCAATGAGCCGAGATCGTGCTACTGCACTCTAGCCTGGGTGACAGGGTAAGACTCCGTCTCAATGATGATGATGATGATGATGATGATGATGATGATGTAGATGTAGATGTAGTAGTCCTCGTTCTATCATCTTCTTTCTGTCACTCACCTCCCTCCCCAATCACTTCAAGCTGTGTTACCTAGGTCCTCCTGAGTTAGGTGGGCATGACTGTGTGCCTCTTCCTGGATCTCATTTTCCTGTCCTGAGTTCTCTGATGGGTTCCTTTTTTAAGTTGGAGGAAGGGGATGATGGAGAACTAAGATCAGTTGCCGTTTCCTTTCTTGCCTGTGTGATGGCTTGATGTTAAGTTTCATTCTCAGATATGGATTTGCTATAGGGATGTATTATGCATGTATGTGTTTTGTTGGAGGATGGGGATTGTTGGGCATGGCTGGGCTGGATATAATCTTAAAGAGAAAAAGGGCATTTCAAGTGTATTTAAATGGCCAAATTTCAGAGGTGGCGGCGTTCTAGGCCATGATTGCTGTCCCTTTTCCTTTGTGATGGGAGGTCAAGGGTCCCGTGAATGATATTGTGCAAAAGAGCAAGCGAGGCACCGTCAGGGAGCCCTGTGTGTGAGACAAGCCAAGCAGAGAGTGCTCCTGGCTTGATGTAGGTGGATGGGTTTTTTGCTATAGAAAACTACACTAAATACTAAGAGGTTTCCTAATTCCTCTCTAGTTACCATTCTTTATTACAGGTATTGAATGTTTACTTATAATTTTGATCTAGAAACTTCTCAAGTCTTTATTTCATACTCTGTAAATAGAATGGCAGGGCTAAATTATGTTCTATTTTCTGCTCATTCATTCATTTATAAAACCATTTGTTGAACATCTGCTGTATTGCCAGGCACTATGGTCTATCCATTTTAGTTAATGTCATACCAGTAATTAAAGCCGTAACTTGAAAGTGAGTTTTCCTGTTCACAAGTTACTAAGGTGTAATCATAAGGCATCTAATAGCAATATGCTAGAGTAACATGAAGAAATAGCCAGTATTGTGGGGTCGGGGGAAGAGTGTTGTTTTAATTTGAAACAAAACGACTTCAACAAAAATGGGAACCTTTCCTAAACATGACACAGTCCCTCTGGTTGACTGGTTTCTGTTATGTTCAATCTGTCTTTTCTCAGATTCTTAGAGGCCATGCTAATCTGTGAGTCTGCGTTTAGAAATTTTTTTATTTTTATTTTTTGAGACGGAGTCTTGCGCTCTCGCCCAGGCTGGAGTGCAGTGGCACAGTCTCGGCTCAGTGCAACCTCTGCCTCCTGGGTTCAAGCAATTCTCCTGCCACAGCCTCCCGAGTAGCTGGGATTACAGGCACCTGCCACCACGCCTGGCTAGTTTTTGTATTTTTAGTAGAGAAGGGGTTTCACCATGTTGGCCAAGATGGTCTCAATCTCTTGACATTCTGTTCCGCCCGCCTTGGCCTCCCAAAGTGCTGGGATTACAGGCGTGAGCCACTGCGCCCAGCCTGCATTTAGAAATGTTTGAGCCTCTTTGTTCTTCTGATTTTGGTGCCAGAATGGATAATAGTTGGTTTGCTGAGCTTTTGTTTAGCCATTAAACACTGCAGCTTTGAAGCAAAACTGTTAGAAGAAAACTTTTACTCTTCCATTTAGTTTTAGTTGTTGTTTGCAAAGTTTGTGAGGGCAGAAATCTTTTTGTGGTTATGGGGAAAAGGGGAATGTCTTAGGTAATGAACTGTAGTTACTCTTCCAAGCGCTGTTTGGTTTACTGTCTCCTGCAGGTTGACTCTAAATCAGGGTGTTCAGCAATGGCACAGTGACATTTTGCGTCAGATAATTCTTTATTGTAGGGGGCTGTCTTGTGCACTGTAGGATCTGGTAGCATCCCTGGCTTCTGCCCACTAGATACTAGATGCAAGTAGTGCACCCTTTTCTCCAGTTGTGACAACCAAAAATCCTTTCAGACATTGCCACTGTAGCCTGGGGCAAAATCATTCCTGGTTGAGAACCACTGCTCCGAATTCTTAAAGCTGACTTACTGACTGCAGTTACTTGTCAGCTAACCACAAATAAACTGTAGTGCTTGGTGTTGTGTTTCTGTGAATCTTTAACAGCTTTTCTGTTCTTTTTTTTTTTCTTTTGAGACAGTCTCACTCTGTGGCCCAGGGTGGAGTGCAGTGGTGCGATCTTGGCTCACTGTAACCTCTACCTCCTGGATTCAAGGGATTCTCCTGCCTCAGCCTCCTGAGTAACTGGGAATACAGTTGCCCTCCACCATGCCTGGCTAGATTTTTAAAAAATTATTTTTAGTAGAGATGGGGTTTCGCCATATTGGCCAGGCTGGTCTTGAACTCCTGACCTCAGGTGATCCGCCCGCCTTGGCCTCCCAAAGTCCTGGGATTACAGGCGTGAGCCACCATGCCTGCCCCTTTTATTCTGATTGCTGTTCTGATTATTAAAATGCAGTTCGCTCTACCTGAACAGCTGTTGTCATTCTAGCCCAGAGCAGTTGTGCTCAGAGGGTGAGCAGTGGTGGCAGGCGCCCTGTGTTCCTGGAGTCCTTAGTAGTAGTTCTCTTGTTGCTTCTTGATACCTAAGTAATGGACTTTAATAAACTTACTAAAAAAACTAGTGTGAAATCTAGGCCAAAACACTTTGATATTTGACCTCCAGCTCCATGACCCCACCGAAGTCTTCTAAAGCACAAGTAGGTTCTCTTGATTTGGTTGTTTAGATAATTTTGGATATGACCTAGATATCAAATCATTTTAGTTTTACTTGTTTTTCATTTGCAGGGGCAGAGTTAGGTTGTTTATAGGATTGTCAACTTTGGATGATAAGTAACTTCACATTTTTCAAACAGCATGATGCTATGTTGAGTTAGCAGAGAGGGTGCTTACATTCACACGTCTAGTAAGTGGAGGAGTTGGAATTTGAACCCAAGCTTTTCTGATTGGCTCCAAAGCCATGCTTTCTCCCTCTGTTCCAGTGCTTCTCCCCATTTAATGTGCACAGGAATCCCCCAGGGGCATGTTAAAATGCAGATTCTGACTCTGGGCTTGGGGTGGTGCCTGCACCCCTGCAGGCTCCAGTGGTGTGTGCTGCTGGTCTTCACTTCACACTTTGAACACTGAAGCTCCTAGTTATATTCCTGGTTTACTAATTGTGCCGTAGATAATCCATCTGAAGGTTAACGCACAAAACTGATAATCTTCAAGCCAATATTCAAGAACTGACATTTTCAAGTGGTTTTTCTTCATTTTAAGCTGTGTGTATTCACTGCTGCGGGTGACGGCGAGCTTTGTTTGGCTGAATTGGCAGAATTAGTTCTATACTGAGTGAATGCTAGGTGTGTTAGGAAGGTAAAGTGAATGATCGGGGGGAGTTTGTTGAGGGAGTTTGTGAACAGCTGCTATATGCCATCATTTCCAAGGCAGACCTTATTTTACATTTTGTCATCTCTGAAACTGAGGATGCGTCTTACAATGGATGGCCTCTTACCATTGCCGAGCTTGCCATTCAAGTCCAGCCCCTTCTTGCCACCCTCCCGCCCTGTGGCAAGCAGAGCCGACAGCTGCTAAGGTGAGCACTTGGCATCTCCTCTCCTTGCCGCTCTCTCTTGTCTGACCTAGGCCTCACTCCGTCCTTCGTTTTGTCATTGCGAAGTCTGAGCTTAAGACACCCTGGGCTGTACACTTGGGGATTTTTATGCTGGTCAGACATGCTGCAGGGCAAAGTGGATCTCTCAATCTGTTGCTTGGCTTGGACATCTGTTAACTGTGGTGGCGAATCTGTTGCAGATCCTTCTTTGTCTTGAGTTGGGCAGGAACTCCTCTGGGGCTGAAGTGGAGTCTTAAAGAAAGCTCTGGCTGAGAGTGTTGGCTGTCACCTGTAATCCCGTCACTTTTTTTGGAAGGCTGAGGGAGGGGGAATGCTTGAGACCAGGAGTTTGAGGCCAGTCTAGGCTACATAGCGAGACCGTGTCTCTAAAAGTTTTTTTTTTTTTTTTTTTGAAATTACCCAAGTATGGTGGTGCATACCTGTAGGTCCAGCTACTTGGGGGGCTGAGGCAAGAGGATCAATCACTTGAGCTAAGGAGCTCTAGGCTGCAGTGAGCTATGACAGCACCATTGCACTCCAGCCTAGGTGACGAATCAAGACTCCATCTCTTAAAAAAATTTTTTTTAAAGTTCTTTAAAATTTTTTAAAGTTTTAAAGTTCTAAAAAAATTTTTTTTAAAGTTACTTTTAATAAAGTAAACATGGGATCATCAATTTCACATGCCTTCTTAATTAGCAACATTGTTTTTCCTTGATGGTGCACAGATTAATAATGCATTTTCAGGCCAGGTGTGGTGACTCATGACTGTAATCCCAGCACTTTGAGAGGCTGAGGCAGGCAGATGCCATGAGGTCAGGAGTTCAAGACCAGCCTAGGCAATATGGTGAAACCCTGTCTCTACAAAAATACAAAAATTATCCGGGCATGGTGGTATCTGCTTGTAGTTCCAGCTACTTGGGAAGCTGAGGCAGGAGGATCACTTGAGTCTGGCAGATGGAAGTTGTAGTGGACTGAGATTGCAGCATGGCACTCCAGCCTGGGCCACAGTGAGACTCTATCTCAAAAAAAAACAAAACAAAACTGGGCGTGGTGGCTCATGCCTGTAATCCCAGGACTTTGGGAGGCCGAGGCAGGCGGATCATGAAGTCAGGAGTTCAAGACCAGCCTGGCCAAGATGGTGAAACCCCATCTCTACTAAGAATACAAAAAAAATAGCCGGGCATGGTGGCGGGCATCTATAATCCCAGCTGCTCGGGAGGCTGAGGCAGGAGAATCACTTGAACTCGGAGGGCAGAGGTTGCAGTGAGCCAAGATTGTGCCACTGCACTCCAGCCTGGGTGACAAGAGTGAGACTCTGTCTCAAAAAAAAAAAAAAAAAAAAAAAAGCATTTTCTATGGTGGCTTTGGTTTGAAGAACTTTATAAAGTTAACAGAAGTTTAGCAGAAGAAGTACTGGGTTTGGAATCAGAAAGTATGAGTTAGGACCGGGTGTGGTAGCTCATGCCTGTAATCCTTGCACTGTGAGAGGCCGAGATGGGAAGATCACTTGAGCTCAGGAGTTCTAGACCAACCTGGGCAACATAGTGATGAGACTTCAAGAACTTTTTTTTTTTTTTTTTTTTTTTTTTTAAAGGTGTGGATTAGAGTTTTGGCTCTTGCAACTTGCCAGTTGTATGACATCACTCTGGGCCTCAGTTTCTGCATGTATAAAGTGAGAGACACTATAGTCTCCAAAGCCCTTCTAGCTCTGAATTAATTGGATTTTAAGTGTGCTAGAATGAATTAATTGAAGTATGAGGGCTCTGCATTAAGAACACAGAATAAAAGATTCTCCTGGTAAGGAGGGTGTGGCAAGAGGCGTCTTAACTGGGCCTCCAGCGGGAGGATGGAAGAGAAGGTATTTGAAGCTGAAGAGACATGCTAGTAGGTCACAGAGCTCCTTGGAAACCATTCATAAATTTAAGTCCTCAGATGCAATTAATTAATCATGCCAGGTAGAGGTTGTCCTCAGTACAAGTAAAACAGCCTGTTGGAAGTAAGATGATTTTTTGTGGCATTCTAAAAAGATCATTCTTCATGAGATGCTCTTTGTTTTTGGGATTTGAGAACAAAATAATGGTTCCCCTTTGGTTGGACTAATTAGACAAAGATGCTCTAAGAATAAAATGAGCCATCCAGGTACTGACTGTGGTCATGATTTATATGAGTATTAGGTGGCAAGGTGAATAACACAGCTACTCACCCACATTGTAGGTAAACTAAACTGAGATATGGTAAAATTTGTTTTGTTATATAGTTGTACTGTTTGAAGCACCAATTTTTTTTTTATGAAGAAAATACTGCTTTGCATGTATGTAGAATCACTTAGATGTTTTTTGAATTGGGATTTGCTGAAGATGCAGAAGCTGTTGTACTGAGTACATGACACCTTGAAAAGAAAGAAAAAGTTTGTGTACGAGTAGTCAGCACTGTAGGTAGGAATTGCAAAGGTGAAGTAATTAATCTCGACCAGATGGGCTGTGCTCTTTTTTTGGGTTTATATCCCAAAAAGGCATTAGAATTGGGAGTCAGAAGTGACAGACTCACGAGGTTTCTGAGTTAGGTTTTAAAATTACTGACCAGGCTGGGAACTCCATAGCCATTGGAATCTCAGATCCACTCTGCCACCTTGTGTTCTCTGGGGAGAGTCGTTTTTAATTTCCCTACATCGTGTTTATTGCATGTGTAAAATAATCCTCAGCTTTTGCTTGATTCACAAGAAAATTAGCTAACGAATGAAGCTGAAAAGGTAAATCCATATACATTTGTTGAAGTGTAAGGCAGCTTTTATTCCTGAAAGGCACATGCTAGATTTTACAAGTGCGGAGATCAGTCAAAATTATTCAGTAAATCCAGCCATGATCTCCTTAGACCTAAATACACATTTTGTTTGACCTTCCATAACACAGCCTTGATTTTTAATGTTTTTCCTTCCTCATCACAGGTGGTCCGTACTGAGAAGAACAGTTTGAACAACCGATTCTTACCCTGGAATGAAATTGAGACAGAGGCCATCCTGTCCATCGATGACGACGCTCACCTCCGCCATGACGAAATCATGTTTGGGTTCCGGTGAGAGACTAATTTCCAGTCAAACACTTTAGGTTGCAAGTGACAGAAAACCTGGATTAGGCAGTAAAATGAATTTCTGATGGTAATTGGCTGATGGTAACTGAGAAACCCTTACAGGTAGTCAGGGCTGATGTGGGACGTGGCTGGATGCAGGCTTGTAGATGGCGTTGGAGGAGTCTGTCTCTCTTTACCTCTAGGCTCTGCTCTGCGTTCCTACAGGCCTTCCCTCTGTGGCCGGGGAGGTGGAATTCTTTGATTGGCTAGACCGTGGTTATCTGCCTGCTCCTGGTGCTGCAGGTGTATCATCCTTAAATCCAAACCACATGGGCAGAGAGTAGAGGCAATGGGTAGGGTAGTTCTCTAAAGGAAATAGGAGGGTTTCGTTTTTAGAGGAATGGGAAGTAACTTCCAGGCAGGCAGAAGTGACTTGTTACTGTGTGTTGGAGCAATGGAACAGTGCCAGGATCCTGGACCCTTCAAAAAGATTTGGGGGAAAGAGGGTGTCAGAAGCAATGATTTGAAAGGGAAAAGAAGGGAAGGAGGAAAAGGAGGTGGTGGTAATGATGGCAGCGATGATGATGCTAAACATATGTTGAACCCGTACTGTGTGCCAGGGACTAGCCTAGGACTTTTTCTGTCTTATCTCATTAATCCTTCTAAAATTTGATGACATAAATTGTAGCTGTCTCCATTTTATATAGGAGTAAATTGAGATACAAGAGAACAAAACCATGTAGAAGCTAGGAAGTGGCAGCAGAGCTCTGGGTTCAAATGCAGGTTTGTCACACTCCCGACGTTCACCCAGCCTTCAGCTCTCGTGCCTTCTTGAGTCTTAGGAATTGCTGAAGGATCCCACTTGAGGGTCACTGCGGGGAAGAGGATGGAGTAGATGAAGGCTACTCCAAGAGTGTCAGGGACTGGGATGTTGGCTTGGGGACAGTTGGTTACCTGTTTATGGTGAGGTAAGTACAAAAATTGAGGGCAAGCATTCAGAAACTTTTAAAGCAATTTGACATTTACTATGAAATCCAAGTATATGATTATTTTTCTTGTAGTTCTTTTTTTATGCAACATTTCTTCAATATAATTCAGACACCATAAAATTTCCTCATATTAGTGTATGTTTCAGTGGTTTTAGTATATTCAGAGTTGCACAAACATGACCATGGTTAATTTTAGAAATCTTCATCACCACTGAAGGAAACCCTGTACCTAGTACCTATTAACAGCCACTCCCAATTTTTCTCCAACCCCTCTCAGTCCTAGGTAGCCACTCAATCTTTGTGTCTCTATAAATTTGCCTATTCTGGACATTTTCTATGAATAGAACCGTACAACCACGCATGGCCTTTTGTGACTTTCTTCTTTCACTGAACATGGTGTTTTCAGGGTTCATCCATCTTGTAGAGGTATCAGTTCTTTTTTTTTTTTTTTTTTTTTTTGAGATGGAGTCTCACTCTGTTGCCCAGGCTGGAGTGTAGTGGCTTGATCTCAGCTCATTGCAGCCTCTGCCTCCTAGGTTCAAGCGATTCTCTCTTGTCAGCCTCCTGAGTAGCTGGGATTACAGGTATGGACCACCACACCCAGCTAATTTTATTTTTTGTATTTTAGTAGAGATGGGATTTCACCATGTTGCCCAGGCTGGTCTTGGACTCCTGAGCTCAGGCGACCTGCCTGCCTCGGCCTCCCAAAGTGCTGGGATTACAGGCTTGAGCCATGGTGCCCAGCCCAGGTACCAGTTAGTCATTCATTTTCTGTTGATGGCTGTTTGGGTCATTTCTATTTCTTGGCTATTGTGAATAATGCTGTGAACCTTCATGTGCAAGTTTTTGTATGAACATGTCATTCCTCTTGAGTGTCTACCTAAGAGTAATGTGGATAGCTGCTTTAACATTTTGAGCCTGTCAGATTGTTTTTCTGGGTGGCAGCCCCATACTGCATTCTCACTAGCAGTGTATGAAGCTTCTAGTTTCTCCACATCCTCGTCAACGCTTGTTATTTTCTATTTTCAAAATTTATAGCCGTCCTAGTCATTGTAAAGTGACAACTCATGTGTGTGTGTGTGTGTGTGTGTGTGTGTGTATTTTTTTTTTTTTTTTTTTTTGAGATGGGGGTCTCACACTATTACTGAGGCTGGAGTACAGTGGTGCAATCTTAGCACGTGGTAACCTTGAACTCCTGGGCTCAAGTGATCCTCCTGAGTAGCTGGGACTACAGGCTCACATCACCACACCTGGCTAATCTTTACTTTTTTTTTTTTTGGTAGAGATGGGGTCTCACTTTGTTATTCAAATTGGTCTGAAACTCCTGGCCTCCAGCAGGCCTCCCAAGTGCTGGGATTACAGGCATGAGCCACAGTACCCAGACATAGAGTTGTGATTTGCATTTCTCTCGATGTTGAACATCTTTTCATGTGCTTATTGATCAGTTAGTTAGCCTTTGTACACCTTCTTTGGAGAAATGGCTTTTCACATTCTTTGCCCATTTTTGTTTGGATTGTCGTTTTTTTTTTTTTTTTTTGAGACAGAGTCTCGCTCTGTCACCCAGGCTGGAGTGCAGTGGTGTGATCTTGGCTCACTGCAAGCTCCGCCTCCCGGGTTCATGCCATTCTCCTGCCTCAGCCTTCCAAGTGGCTGGGACTACAGGCGCCCGCCACCATGCCCAGCTAATTTTTGTATTTTTAGTAGAGACGGGGTTTCACCGTGTTGACCAGGCTGGTCTGGAACTCCTGACCTCAGGTGATCCACCTGCCTCGGCCTCCCAAAGTGCTGGGATTACAGGCATGAGCCACTGCACCAGGCCAGGATTGTCTTTTTATTATCATGTTATAAGAGTTCTTTATATATTCTAGATGCAAGTCCCTTATCAGAGATCAGAGTTGCACATATTTTCTCCCATTCCATGGGTTATTTTCTTACTTACCTGATGGTATTATTTGAAGCACAGAGTTCATGTTTTGAAATTCAGTGGATCTGTTTTCTTTGGTTGCTTGTGCTTTGGGTGTCATATTTAGAAACCAGGCAGTTCATTTTTGTTGTATTTTACCAAAGTATTAATCTGTAATAATTTTGGGGAAAAATTAGTTCTTCCCCACATCATTTGAAAACCACTGGAGGCCAGGTATAGTGGCTCACGCCAGTAATCTCAGCACTTTGGGAGACCAAGGTGGGTGGATCACCTGAGGTCAGGAGTTCGAGACCAGCCTGGCCAACATGGCGAAACCCTGTCTTTACTAAAAATATAAAAATTAGCAGGGCGTGTTGGCGCGTGCCTGTAATAATCCCAGCTACTCAGGAGGCTGAGACGGGAATTACTTGAACCTGGGAGCGGAGGTTGCAGTGAGCCAAGATCACGCCACTTCTAGCCTGGGCAACAGAGCTTAAAAAAAAAAAAAAAAAAAAAAAAAAAAGCCACTGGAGTAGATTTCTTTGGCGGTCTTGTTCAAATTAAGTGTGGATCCAGAATAGAGAGTTCTTTCTCTGTGCTTCCATTCTGTTCACCGAAGGCCTAACCTGACCTACCTGGCAATGGGGCTGCCTTTGGCTTAGGCTTGTAAGAGCAGATGCTCAGATAAAAAGAGCAGTGGCTTTATTGCTCATCTGTCTTAAATCCATCTGTAAAGAATGATTTGACACATTTCTGAAAAATCAGAACATCTGTTCTTATTCTCCTCCACCCAGCCTCTCACATTTCCTTTGACCTCTTGCCTAGTGTACTATTGAAGCAAGTCTATTGATAGCTGTGATTTAAAAAAATCCTTGTAAGCCGAGGTGTATTTTTTTTTACACGATAACAAATAGCTGACTCTCTCCATTTGTTTTTACGAAAGGAAAAAAGCCATGCAGTAGCTCCAGGCGTGTTTTGCTGCTGCAGGTGGTAGTGGTAGGGGTGGGCGGCAGGGAGTGTGTTTCTGCTGCAGCGTGATGTGGTTTGGAGCATGCTGAAGGACTGGTGTGGTGAGCATAGTCATGGGGTGTTAACAGGAGAACTGCCAACCCTTAGATCCAAGAATGATTTTGATAAGGAGCCCAGCTTTAAGGAGTTTGAAGCTTATTAACATAGCTGGCATTAACATAGCTTCCAAGCCCCTGATTTAGGGATTTCTGACCTTGCCCATGCTATTTTCCAGCAGATTTGCAGGTGGTGAGAGAGTAATGGGAAGCCTTTTAATGTGTCTCTTAACCGTCATTCATGTTTGAGATTTAGCCTCTGGTAATGGAGCTGGTGAATTATTGCTGTCTGTACATCCTAACCTTTTCCTACCCTGGCCCTTTTCTTATGCGTTTGGGCATCCTTTGATCTAAAGCCTTTCTCTTATTAATCTCCCCAATTTGCTTATTTCACCTTAATGGGAATGAAACAGACCTAAGTTGAAAGGAAAGGGTAAGTCTAAGAATTCTTTCCTCTGGCAGAGATAGATCTTGACTCACTTCAACTTATGTAGCTAAGAAAGAGATAGAATCAATCGTAAGGGACAGATAGAAAAGGTATACCAAGAGACTTGAGAGCATGTGTCCTTACAGAAAGGAATACATGAATGGCCAGAGCAGCATTATTTGTAACAGAAGTGCAAACAACACAGAGGGCTAAATACTGTGGTTCCATTATGTGAGGTCCCTAGGTAGTCATTCATAGAGACCGAGAGCAGAATAGAGGCTGCGGAAAGGTGGGAGTGGGGATGAGTGTTTAATGGGGACAGAGTTTCCGTTTGGGCAGATGAAAGAGTTCTGGAGATGGATGGCCGGGATGATTGCACAACACTGTGAATGTCTCTAACGCCACTGAACCATATATTTAAAAATGATTAAGATGGTACATTTTATGTTTATTTTGCCACAATTAAGAAAAAATCAGTTGTCTTAAAAAACCCACCTAGAAGGCTATTACATTGTGATAGAAATTGTGATTTCTCATCTTTTGGATTAGATTAGAGTCTTCCAGACTTATTAGGAGAGGAGCTCTTTTGAAATAAAATCTGTGTCTTAGGAACTGAAGTTCCATGTAAGTGATGAGGGAGTTTGCAGGCAGTTTAAATCTCTGGCAGCCCTTCTGCAGGCCTGTTGGGTTCTGTGGAGCTTAAAACGCTTTCAGTTCTCCAATTTATCCTGTGACACTGGGGACCAATTTTATTTGTTCTACTTTGCCTATAAATTTGGAGATGATACAAAAGTTTCTACTGAAACATATTGAATTCTCCATTTATTTCTGCCATTTAATGAAACCTTCCAGTTGTATGGTTCTGTAGACCACTTCTCACGATACACGTTTCTCCCTCAGCCCTGCTCAAATTTGGAATTAGGAGTGGTGCAGTTCAGTAGTCTTCTGTGGTTAAACCAGTGGTCTCCAAACCTTTTTATTATGTTCCTTCTTCATAAAAGAAAAGTGTGCAGTATATGTAAATTACATACACGCCTACTGAACTAATATGTCGTGCTCATTAAAAACAAAGCCTTTCTTAGAAAATGTTGGTTCATTCATTTTTAGAGCCAGGTCTTGCTCTGTTGCTCAGGCCAAGTGCAGTGGTGCAATCACAGCTCACTGCAGCCTTGAACTCTTGGGCTCAGGCAGTCCTTCCACCTCAGCCTCCCAAGTAGCTGGTAGTACAGTTGTACTCCACCATGCCCAGCTAATTAGAAACAATTTTTTTTTGTAGAGACAGGATCTTGCTATGTTGCCCAGGCAGGTCTCCAACTCCATGCTTCAAGCGGTCCTCCTGTGTTGGCCTCCCAAGTGCTGAGGTTACAGACATGAGCCACCCTGCCCGGCCCTTTCTTGGAAATTAAATAAGCTAATAAAATAATTGAAATTGATATCATCTTCCTGCTTCTTAGTAGATTATTGTACATACCCCATTCTGGAGACCTCCTTAGTAGATTATTGTACATACCCCATGCTGGAGACCCCTTTCCCAAGTTACAACTTATTCTTTCTGGAAGGGTTGGAGGATACTGACTGCTAGAGGAACAATGTGCAAGTGCTTATTAAGGAAGCTGAATATGGTACCTTATTTGCTTTTATCCTGTTTGGCTTGTTGTCGATTTTGTTTTATTTTGAAAGGATAAGAGAAGTAAAAGCCTAAGGGCCAGAGCTTGTAAGGTAGAGGCAATAACTGTGAACGCTTTTGATGACCCTAGAGCTTTGTACTCAGGTCTGTGTATGCACTTGTGTTTTTCAAGGGTGTGGAGAGAAGCTCGGGACCGCATCGTGGGCTTCCCTGGCCGTTACCACGCATGGGACATCCCCCATCAGTCCTGGCTCTACAACTCCAACTACTCGTGTGAGCTGTCCATGGTGCTGACAGGTGCTGCCTTCTTTCACAAGGTAGGAAAAAGCTGGTAATAATGGCATTGACTTGGTGAGAGTTTGGCCTTTGTGTGATAGTGGAATGCTGCCCTTAGCTTAGCTCTCCTAATGCTTCTTACGTGTTTCTTCTGTGCTAGAAGTCAGTTGTTTCCATTTTCAGAGACAATGATCAAGATGCTTAGAGCAACTCTAGGATAAAAGGTCAAGATGAGAGGGCTGCCTGTACAGTTGCATGTAGGCTATTTGGAAACCACTTTATCTTTCCGGGCGTTGGCTCTCCCTTTGTAAAACTGAGGGCTCTGGGATAAAAGACACCTCAAATACCTTCCGGTTTCAACATTGCCACCCCAGATGTGGCCCGGCTATCAGAAGGTGACCTGGGCACTTTTCTGACTTAGATGTACCATGCCTGTCCCAGGCCCCGTGATGAGCCTCTGTGTGGCTCTGCCAGTTCTTTGTGATACTTTAGTGCTTATTCTTTCACTGTGTCTCATAATCTGATTTTCACTGAATATCTGAAGCTTAGGACCCTGCAGTCTTTCCTCCTCTACTGTTCTGTGTTCTGTTTTTTTGCTCTTGGCCTGTCTTCCCTCTCTACTTCTTCCATTCTGTAAAGTGGCCCCTGACCACGTGTGGCCACAGAGCACCTGGCACATGACTGGTCAGAATGGAGACGTGCTGTTAAGTGTAAAGTGCACAACAGCCTTCGAAAACTTGTAACAAAGGATGTCACATAGCTCAGTAATTGTTTATATTGATTGCATCTTGAAATGCAGTTAGTTTGGATTACTGGGTTAAATAAAATTATTGAATTTTACTGTCTCTTTTTACTTTTTAACGATGTGGCTTCTAGAAAGTTCACAGTGCTGTATGTGGTCTGCCTTCTGTGTCCGTGAGTGCTGCTCTCTACCTCCCTCCTGAGGTCTTCCCGGGCCCTGAGGAGTCCCTGTTCTAAATTACCCTGGCATTACCCCCACTGCCCACCTCACAGAGCACCTCTTCTGTCCCGAGTCTTCTCTGAAGACAGTGCTCCCTTTAGCCTTTTCCTGTGGACTTTGAGGCACTCATTTCCCCACATCTGTGCTTTGGCACAGGGCAGGCGTAGGGAACGTTTTCATTGCTTACCAATGACACTTCCTTCCCAACTGGCACATAAAGTCTCATTTGCAGCTCCTGTCGTCTGTCTTCCTGCCATCAACTAGCCTTTTCATCGTGCCCTGACAGTTACCAAAGTTGGCGGCACCTGCCTCCTTCTCTTTGTCTGCATTCACACCCTCCATGGTTCTGGCGCCTTCACTGTCCTCACAGAAGACCCTCCCACCGCTTTCTCTGCATGGATGGTGAAGCGTCCCGGGGTCTAGCCTCTGTTGCTCTTCTTATTTTCCCTAGGCGTTCTCTCACACACTCAAGGTTTCGAGGCTTTTCTTAGCATCTGCAGGCTGGTGATTTCCTCTTCTGTATTCCAGCCTTGGCCTTTCTTGCTGAGGTTTGCGTTTGTGTATTTAATTGTTTTCAGCATATCTCCCATTTGCCTCTCAGACACTTCAGATAAACTTTTCCCTCACCGTCTCTCCCCAGCTCCTTGAAGTATTTTCTCCCTTACATAGCTCACATCTCAGGTGGCGGCATCTTGCCGGTCACCTCAAATAGAACAATACAATTCATTTTTATAGGGACTTTTTTGTTTTTTAAGACAGGGTCTCACTGTCGCCCAGGCTGGAGTGTAATGGTGGGATCTCGGCTCACTGCAGCCTCAACCTCTTGGGACCAGGTGACCCTCCTGCCTCTGCTTCCTGGGTAGCTGGGACGACAGGCATGCATCACTACACCTGACTAATTTTTTTTTTTTTTTGGTATTTTTTTGTAGAGACGTGGTTTTGCAGTGTTGCTCAGGCTGGTCTCCAACTCCTGGGCTCAAGCGATCTGCCCACCTTAGCCTCCCAAAGTGTTGGGATTACAGATGTGAGGCGCTGTGCCTGACCTATAGGGACATTTTGAACCAGCCTAAGCAGTCATTAAACTTTCAGCTGTTCTTTTAAAAACTTAATGTGTGAAGTTGATACACTCATCCCATTCTTGCACTTCTCCTCAGGACTTCCTTTCCTTGGGTGGGCTTTGTTTGGGGAATTGCAAGTAGGGTGAGAGGAGCAGGGTGTTAGCAGCTGGTCAGCTAAGAAGGAGCCACTGACTGATCTTAGCAGTGTCTACTCATACCTTGAGGATGTACTTTTCTTCTGAATTGCCTTCTCAGATTCAGATTGTTCTTTAAAACCACGAACGGTCAGGTACCTCTACTTTCAAGAAATCATTTACTTAATGAAATTTAGTATTTTTCCTGTGTGAAAATCTATAAAGAAGTTTACAGACTAGCAGCCCCCAAGCCTCAGTTGGCTTCCAGAGAGATTTTTGGGCCCTCTAGTGTTGTCTTATACACTGACAACTTTTAAAAATCAGAAGATTTCATAGAAGACCTGAGCTGCAATACAAATGAAGATCAGGTCCTTTGAGGCCCTGGCTGGGGCTTCGTGGCAGCTGCTCCTGTAGTTGGGGCCCATGATGGGATCTGTGTGCGCTCACCTGCCTGTGGCTCCTCGTTTTTCTTACACTCATTTTGTTTTTATTTTTTTGAGACTGAGTCGTGCTCTGTGGCCCAGGCTGGAGTGCAGTGGCATGATCTCGGCTCCCTGCAACCTCTGCCTCCTAGGTTCAAGCAATTCTCCTGCCTCAGCCTCCTGAGTAGCTGGGACTGCAGGAGCATGCCACCACACCTGGCTAATTTTTATATATTTAGTAGAGGTGGGATTTCACTATGTTGGTCAGGCTAGTCTTGAATTCCTGACCTCAAGTGATCCATGCATGTGATAGATATTTTTTAAAGGTTGAAATAAAGATGAAACAAAATTTTAAAATAATGTGATCACTAAAGTCTTAAATTTTAGTGAAAGCAGTATGATTGAATATGTTTTTTTATTTTTGAAAATCTTGATACTGTGTGTTACAGCAAGTCAAGTCTGTTTCTAAATTAAACTTTTTTTTTTTCTTCTTTTCTTTTCTTTTTGAGGTGGAGTCTTCTCACTTCTTTGCCCAGGCTGGAGTGCAGTAGTGTGATCTTGGCTCACTGCAACCTCTGCCTCCTGGGTTCAAGCAATTCTTCTGACTCAGCCTCCCTAGTAGCTGGGATTACAGGCATGTGCCACCACGCCTGGCTAATTTTTGTATTTTTAGTAGAGATGGGGTTTCACCATGTTGGCCAGGCTGGTCTCGAACTCCGGACCTTAAGTGATCCACCCACCTTGGCCTCCCAAAGTGCTGGGATTATAGGCGTGAGCCACTGTGCCTGGCCTACATAAATCATTTTTGACAGGAGAACCACATGCTGATGGAAATAACTGAACATTTATTCTGATAATGCTTTCATCATAGTTTTTAAAAAAATTATTATTAAAAGCTAGTTCTTATTATTAAAATGTCACTTCTTTCAAGACATGAGTTATGTTAATACATTCTCATCAGCATACTAAGGACAGTCACTGGCCATTTAAAGGGTCAATAAATTTGAATTACCTTTTTAAAAAAATGTATTATTTTTTATTTTATTTATTCTTTTTTTTTTTTTTTTTTTTTGAGACGGAATCTCACTCTGTCACCCAGGCTGGATTGCAGTGGCACAACCATGGCTCAGTGCAGCCTAGAACTCCCAGGCTCAAGCGATCTTCTCACCTCAGCCTCCTGAGTAGCAGGCATTACAGGCACATACCACTACATCTGGCTATTTTTTTAATTTTTCGTAGCTGTGAGGTCTTCTCCTTATGTTGCCCAGGCTGGCCTTGAACTCTTGGGCTCAAGCATTTCACCCACCTTGGCCTCCCAAAAAAAGTGTTGGGATTACAGGCATGAGCTACCATGCCCAGCCTGGATCACTTTTTTGTTTAAAAAAAGAAAAAAAAAGTACAATTCATTTTTTAAGTTCACCAACTCTTAAGTACTTTGCTGTTTAAGTTAGTTTATCTTAAACGAGCACATTTGTTCTGTGTTACAAAAAAATTTTATTATTTTACTAAATAGATTGTATTGTAGGTAATGAAATATGTTAATCAGTTAATCAGTTTAGCTGGGCACTTCACCTATTCATTTGTTCATTACAGCAAATTGCGACATATAGCAGTTAACATGTGCCCTGTCTTGTAGTATTTGCTGATTTCTGTGGTATGAATAAATATTCTTACCTTGGCTGATTTGAAGTTATCAACATGAGTCACTGAACATGGATTTGGGAAGAGATACACAGTTGTACACCATTACATAGTAATTTCAACATAAACAGTAGATATAGGTAACCTCAAGTTAATAGTAAAATACAAAGTTAGGAAGTAATGAGTTGAAGGTATTTATTGCATGGATTTTTAATATAATTATTTAATTTGAAGTTTATGTAATTACGTCTTTAATGGCTATGTTTAACAACAAGCTCACAACATTCTGAAAATGTAGCGGTCGGCATTCATGAGCAGGTGTGAGTGGCTCCAACATGCCCCTCTGTGGGCCTTGTAGGACAGTCTGAGAACTTTGCCTTTTACTCTGAGTGAGATGGGAAGTGTTGGAGGCTTTGGAGGGAAGGGGTGACATGTTCAGTTGGCTTGAGTGTTAACACAGTCACCTGCTGTGCTGGGACTAGCACATAGGGAAGAATATGGCAGCAGGGAGAATCTTTAGGAGCTGATGTGGAGAATCCAGACAAGAGATGAAGGTGGCTGGGAGCAGGGGGTAGCCAGGGCCGATAGCGAGTAGTGACCAGACTCAAGAATCTGTACAGGAGGCAGCGAGGGATCGTGTGTTTCATGGTTCTGTGATTTATTGAGATCTGAGAAAATAACCAGGCTTTTTTCCCTCACTTATCTTTTTTTTTTTTTTTTGCCATTGTTAGAGATAAAATAGTGTTCAACTGAACCAGCATCTGACCTAGTTTGACAAATCTTTATACTGATTTCAAAATTGCTGCGGTACCAAGAAGATGATATGACATTGTTACTAAAGGGGGTGATGATGCCAATTTGAATGGGATAATTCCTCACTGCAGAAGATCCACACGACAGGATGTCTCGAATCCCCGGCCCCAGCCCTGAGTGCCAGGAATACCTCCTAGTTACTGCCACACCCAAACAGCCCCTCCATCCATGCATATTTTGGCTGAAAGCCAACAACCTGTGTCTTCTAACACAGCATGTGGTTCTTTTTCTTCCTCTGACAGTATTATGCCTACCTGTATTCTTATGTGATGCCCCAGGCCATCCGGGACATGGTGGATGAATACATCAACTGTGAGGACATCGCCATGAACTTCCTTGTCTCCCACATCACTCGGAAGCCCCCCATCAAGGTGAGGTCCCGCCGCTGGTGGGACTGTGGATGCGCGCATGTTTACTTCACTTGTTTTACAGTAGCGCAGCACGTAACTGCACTGTACCTCAGAGTCCTCATTCATACGATAGGGATGATACTACCTACCTCATCAAAGGATTGTGGGCTTAAATGAGTTGTTACGACAGGGGCCCTTCATTCCTAAGGGCAATGGATAGAAATCAGAAGGTTTGGAACTTGGGTGGGAAAGATGTTGCATCATTATTTTTATTAATCTCTTACTGGAATTTAGCATTTTCTTCAATTATGAAACAGGCTACAGTTCACAATAGTATTTGTAGTAACTGATTTGTCACCAGTAGAAATCATAGATATCTTCGTATCACATTACCTTTGTTGGAATATCTGCAAAAAGTATTGTTTCTATTTGTTACCACTTTGAATTCATGGCAGTTATTCCCTTTCCCCTAGATGTTGTTATTTAATGCATTAGGAAAAGAGCATGTGTGTCACTGTGTTTTACTGAAACTTCCTTCCTTTGTCATCCTGTGTATTGCAGTTTATATATCTAAAAACATTATTTTGAGGAGTCCACAGCCTTGACCAGATTGCCAAGCCAGAGGCACAGGCGATGTCCATCAAACAAAAAACTTAAGAATTTCTGAGTTAATATATGTAAGGCTCTAAGAATAGTGTTGGCACATAAGTACTATGTAAGTTATTTGCTCACAACCAAAAATACCCTCAGAATTTCTAGAATTCCTCTGACAGTATTATGCCTACCTGTATTCTTATGTGATGCCCCAGGCCATCCGGGACATGGTGGATGAATACATCAACTGTGAGGACTACTCACACCTGTGAATTCTAGAAATTCTGAGGGTATTGTTCTGTTTTTTCTTGGAGTTATTAACAAATACACTCAGTACACGGAAAGCCTGGTTCCACCCCCTTCCTGTCATCGTTGAGGGCTCTGTCAGCAAGTTAGAGCATGCTGGTAAGGGTTAGGATAGCTCAGTCCTTGGAGAAGCAGACGTTATTAGAACCAGTATTACTGTGGAGTCTGTCACTTCAAATGAATATTTGTGACTGTGCTTATGTCTGTGTTTATGTCTGTGTTTATGTCTGTTTCATAATTGAAGAAAATGCTAAATTCCAGTAAGAGATTTGTACCTGATGTCTTTAGAAGGGTCAACAAACTAATGAGGTCATATTTTCATTATAATCAAAAAGGTGTATTACTTAATTTTATGAAATAAGTTTACCTTCATGGGTGTCATTGCCATGAGTAAATAGTTCTGTTCAGCCTGGCGTGGTGGCTCATGCCTGTAATCCCAGCACTTTTGGAGGCCATGGTGGGCGGATCGCTTGAGGTCACGAGTTCGTGACCAGCCTGGTCAACACGGCGAAACCCTGACTCTACTAAAAAATATACAAATTAGGCCAGGCGCAGTGGCTCACGCCTATAATCCCAGCATTTTGGGAGGCTGAGGCAGGTGGATCACGAGGTCAGGAGATCGAGACCATCCTGGCTAACACAGTGAAACCCTGTCTCCACTAAAAATACAAAAGATTAGCTGGATGTGGTGGCACGCGCCTATAGTCTCAGCTACTCAGGAGGCCGAGGCAGGAGAATCACTTGAACCTGGGAGGCAGAGGTTGCAGTGAGCTGAGATCATGTCGCCATACTCCAGCCTGGGCGACAGAGCGAGACTCAGTCTCAAAAAGAAAACACACACACATACACGCACACACACACACAACACTACACTAGCTAGGCGTGATGGCATGCGCCTGTGATCCCAGCTACTCAGAAGGCTGAGGCCGGAGAATCGCTTGAACCCAGGAGGCAGAGATGGCAGTGAGCTGAGATCGTGCCACTACACTCCAGCCTGGGTGACTAAGTGAGACTCCATCTCAAAAAAAAATTAATAATAATAATTGGTTCTAGACCAAGTACCCACCAGCATATACTAATAACGATAATGAAATCATATGTTTAGAAGCCAGGTGCAGTGGCACACACCTGGTAGTCTCGGCTACTCAGGAGGCTGAGGCAGGAGGATTGCTTGAATCCAGAAGTTCAAGGCTGAATGTTCCATGGGCGTGTCTGTGAACAGCCACTGCCTGGGCATCTTAGTGAGAAGTAAGTCGTAGCTTGAGTGCTAAGCAGAGTGGCCACCAGAGGACGCTGGTTCCCTGCAGCAAAGCATAACAAAGATAGAAATGTATTTGGAGGCTAACTGTGGCTCCTGGGTAGAATGTCACTCCTGACTGTCCCAGGGTTTCTTCTGTCCGAGACTTCTGCTAAAGTCTCACAAGAGAAGAATAATTAGCAAAATAATGTATCAATTTTTTTTAACTGTGAAAAATAATAGTCACAAGTATTTATATAAAAATAGTATGTTTTCCAGGTACAGTGGTAGGTCTCATATTAAACAGTGAAAAGACTTTGTAGACTTTGAGGTAGGGAGGCAAAGGTTTTAGAAAGCAATGAACAGTGGGTGCAATTTTCTTTTCCTTATGTTTCCTTTCTTATGTAGCCAGGGACTGGATTTGAGTCAAGATGTGTGCATCAATTTATGCCTCTCTAGTAGACCAGAAGACATGGTCCATGAAAATTTAAAGTATCTGAGTGATTAGGTACCTAATGATAGCATCAGTTACCTGAGCAGGCACAGACATGGGGGATTTTTCATCTTTGTAACGTGTGTTTGTCTACTGCATTATTAGGCCAGTGTTTCATTAGCTAAGCCATCTCTTCAGTGCAGGGGGAAGTCATGTGGGCATGGTGCACATGATTCTTACCAATTGAAAACTTCAAAACCGAGTATTCTCTCTGAGTTTTCTTCATCTTTCTGGAATATATGAAGAATTCAAGATTGGGATGAGTTTTCAAATTCAAAGGCTGAAATTAAGTGTGTTTTCAAACTCAGTAATTCCTTCAACTTATGAATCTAATTATTCATAATAAAGAACCAGTTTGAATTAAATATTTTATTTACCTAATTTTAATGGTATCAGGTGTATGTACTATTGTATGTTCAAAAATAGTAATTTTTTTGTTGTGCTTTAAATACCTCCAATTTTTACTGTCAAACTATTCCCTGTTTGAATTAGGGAGGTCTGACTGCTTTGTATGATTGGCAGTGTTCTTTCGGTAATGTTAATATCTTAATGATATTGACTAAAGAATGGGGAGTTAATGTAATATTATTGCTTTGAATAATGTACTACTTTTGCAAGGAGAACACAGAATGTAAATAGGCTTCATTCAGGATAAGAGATTAAAAAACCACCCGTAAAGTTTTGAGAAAACAGATGGCTTAGGTGGTAAGGAAGCCGAAATGCAAGTGAACGTCTTGGTTCTTTGGGGTAATATAGGTTCTTGGCATCTATTGAGGATTTTCCTCATTGTTACTAAGCATAAAACGAATATTTCTCTTAGACTGAGTTACCTGGAATCTTCCATGTAAACTGTGATCCACGATATTGGTTAAATAAGTAAATGTCCAAACTTCAGTTTATATTATAGTTATTTCATTCTTTTTAATTTTTTTGCATGTTTTATTATGCAACATAGTTATATATTTACAAATATATTGGGGATGCAGTCTTAAGTGGTTTTTTTTGTTTTGTTTTGTTTTGTTTTTTTGAGATGGAGTCTCGCTGTTTTGTCAGGCTGGAGTGCAGTGGCACAATCTCGGCTCACTGCAACCTCTGCCTCCCGGGTTCAAGCGATTTTCCTGCCTCAGCCCCCTGAGTAGCTGGGACTATAGGCATGTGCCACCACGCCCAGCTAATTTTTGCATTTTCAGTAGAGACGGGGTTTCACCATGTTGGCCAGGCTGGTCTCGATCTCTTGACCTTGTGATCCGCCCGCCTCGGCCTCCCAAAGTCCTGGGATTACAGGTGTGAGCCACCGCGCCTGGCTTAAAAGTTTTTTTACTGATGGATTACATGATTAAAAACATTTGGAAACCACTGCTTCCGTGAAAACAACAGTTATAAAGACACTTTTTGTGTCACGTGGAATAATATGCAGGCTAAAGGGCATTTCTCCTGGGGCTGGATTCTGGTGTCTGGGGTGAGAAGGGTTTTTAGATCCAGTGAGAGCCCCATGGAATACTGGACATAGATGCTGTTTGAGAACATCCTTCCCCAGATTCCTGACCCCCACATCCTGTTCCAGGGGGAACCATGGGAAGAGCAGTAACTCGGTGTTGACATGACCCCAAAGGGTTCTAAGGGAGCAGCCAGTGAGTGAGGGGGGATGTGAGGAGACAGGTGGGACCTGGAGGGGAAGCTGTGGAGGTCATGACTGCCCAGAGACTAGATTCTGAGGTGAGCCACCCTTCGAGCGCTGGCCTGTGTCTCCTCCCAGTTTAAACTCTGGGACCTGGGCTTTGACGGTGAATACTGGCCGTACACAATGATTACTCTTCTGCTATTAAGTTATGGGATGTGTCTTTCAATTAAAAATTTTCCACTTAATTTATAATAGAAATTTAAAAATTATTTGGGAAAAGAGACATGCAGAAAGAAATCAAAAGTGCTAAAACTTTTGGCTTCTTTTGGTTCTCTGGTATCCTGTCTATTGTGGTGACTTATTTATCCATACATACATATACACAAACACACACACACACACGTATGTGTGTAAAAATACATATATACATATTTTTTCTTTTTTCTTTTTTTTTTTTTGAGATGGAGTCCCGCTCTGTCACCCAGGCTGCAGTGCAGTGGCATGATCTCAGCTCACTGCAACCTCCGCCTCCCAGGTTCAAGTGATTTTCCTGCTTTAGCCTCCATAGTAGCTGGGATTACAGGCATGTGCCACCATGCCCAGGAAATTTTTTTGTATTTTTAGTAGAAGCGGGGTCTCACCATGTTGGCCAGGCTGGTCTCAAACTGAGCTCAAGTGATCCATCCACCTTGGCCTCCCAAAGTGCTGGGATTGCAGGTGGGAACCACCACACCTGGCCTTATTTTTGTATTTTAAATTTATATACTTGATTTGCAGTCTGCTTTTTAAAAACTTCACAGTAGGCTGGGCGGTATGGCTCACACCTGTAATCCCAATATGGAGGCTGAGGCGGGCGGATCATGAGGTCAGGAAATGGAGACCATCCTGGCTAACACAGCGAAACCCTGTCTCTACTAAAAATACAAAAAATTAGCCTGGTGTGGTGGCAGGCACCTGTAGTCCCAGCTACCTGGGAGGCTGGGAGGCTGAGGCAGGAGACTGGCATGAATCTGGGAGGCGGAGCTCGTAGTCAGCTGAGATCACCGCACTGCACTCCAGCCTGGGCTACAGAGCGAGACTCCGTCTAAAAAAAAAAAAAAAAAAAAACTTTACAGTAAATTTTCTCGGTTTTTGTTATATAGTGGACTAGGTAATTTGAAATAAGTAACAAACTTCTTTTTTCAGTGTATAGTTGAGCTAATAAAAAGGTAAGAGAATTGCCAGAAAGGAAGCAGACGGGAGGACTAAAACTTAGGGTGGCAAGCATGGGGGCGTCACTGAGGCCATCATGGGGAGCTGTTCTCACCTCAGCTGTCTAGAGGGTTGGGTTTTATCACTCATGTGAAGGAGTGAAGAGCCTGTTAAGGGCGGAGAATTAGAATGGAGATCTCCTACCTGTTGCCCCGGGGAGATGACATGCACCTTGTTTATTTTAACCTGGACTCTGACGGGGCGGGGGGCGTGAAGTGTAGGTTGAGAACGTTAAATAGTCTTTTGAGCCTCCATGGGCTTAGGTACTCACTCTGTATGAAATCTAGATCCAGGGCCACATGAGGTGGCTCAAGTCTGTAATCCCAGCACGTTGAGAGGCTGAGGCAGGAGGATTTCTTGAGGCCAGGAGTTCCAGACCAGCCTGGGCAATGTAGGGAGTCCCCAGGGAGAAAATAACAAAAGAAAACTAGACCCAGTCATTGATACCCTTGGACTGTTTGACAGAATAAAACCAAAAGTCTGTTGTAAGGAGAAATTACTCTCAGCAGAGGAAGTTCCCACTTCAGAAAAAGAAATTTCTTCACCTCAGGCCACATAGGACATGCACAGGAAAAGCCTCATTGAAAATGAGCTTGAAATGTAAAATTACCAGTTAGCCACCAAGGAAACAGCTGATCATGAGCAAGAGCGAACACACATAATAAACAGGTTATAGTTCTCCAAGGATTTCAAGTAATAAAGCCATTAGGTAGACTCTAAAACAAGTAGGCTTAAAGTGACTAACCTGAAAACATAAAAAAGCAACAAATCACTCCAAAAAGAACAGATTGGAAAGCCCTAAATGGAACTACTGAAAATGAAAATCATAGTTATTAAAATCTCTGTCAAAAAGGCATGAAAAGATCAGACTTAGGTGAAAAGAAAATTAAGGAAGTAGAAGATAAATTTAAAGACATTTCTGCCCCATGTTTCTTTGTGTGGCGTCCTCCCCTCCCTGCTCCCCTCCATCCTCCCTTCCATGGAGCCAGTGTTTCCAAAGCCCGCTTTGCAGGTGTTGCTTCTTCAGCCCATTGAAAACCCAAGTTCATGGCTATCTTGCAGGATTTGCTTTTTCATTGGCCTCTGAGGATTTCGTTCATTCTTTCATTCATTCATTCATTCTTCATTGTTTATTCATGCATGCATGTATGTATGTGAGTGAGTGACAGGCTCTCACTGTCCCCCAGACTGGAGTGCAGTGGTACCATCATAGCTCCCTGCAGCCTCAAACTCCTGGGCTCAAGCAACCTCCCAAGTAGCTGGGACTACACCAAATAACTGGCCTGCTGCCACACCCTGCTAATATTTTTATGTTTTGTGGAGATGAGGTTTTACTTTGTTGCCCAGGCTGGTTTTGAACTCCTGGGCTCACGCAATCTTCCTGCCTTGGCCTCCCAAAGTGCTGGGATTAATCATCAGGTGATTTCATTTCTTATTACAGGCTCAGCCCTGTATTTAAAGAGGGTTTCTGTATTTCATCTTGCGTGTTCAGGTGTTCTGAGGGACTTCTATGCCATTCGGCCTGCCACATTGTAATGAAGCTGTCCCTCTTCACACTTTTCTGGTTAGACATTTTCTAATTAATAACAATATGACTAGACTGTAGTATGGCCACTTTCCCATGGCTTTAAATGTAGTTAAGCATCTTTTTTATGGACAGTATTCAAGAATGATTTGACTAGCCCCTCTTTGGGTAGTCTTCAGTATTTTGATTCAAAACATTGACGAAACAAACAACTCAGTACCTAACTATGGCTCTGCAACCAAGTACATACTAGGAGTGGACTTACTGAGACAGCTGACGCTACACACGTTAAGGCTTGTGGCATCTGAGAAGTGCAGGGCGTCTGGACAGAATACCTGACGATGTTTGGAGACATCTGGTAGGCAGGAGGCCTGGGGCGGGGCTCTGGCTCCTGCCGCACTCTGCAGGCTTGTTGCCTCTGGGGGATCAGCGTCTTCACCCTGGACATGGGGGTTGTGGGATCGGTTCAGCTGCAAGGGTTCTGTTGGTATTAGCTGGGATTCCCACTCTGTGTGTCTCTTCCATTTCCAGGTGACCTCACGGTGGACGTTCCGATGCCCAGGATGCCCTCAGGCCCTGTCGCACGATGACTCCCACTTCCATGAGCGGCACAAGTGCATCAACTTCTTTGTGAAGGTGTACGGCTACATGCCCCTCCTGTACACGCAGTTCAGGGTGGACTCCGTGCTCTTCAAGACACGCCTGCCTCATGACAAGACCAAGTGCTTCAAGTTCATCTAGGGGCAGCGCAAGGTCTGGGGAAGAGGATGGGCAGAGGGAGGAAGATGGCTCCCAAGGTTCCTAGGCATTGCAGGACCTTGGGGACATCTGCTGGGTGGGTGGCCCAGACCCTCTGCTGGGAGGGGCAGCATGAAGAGTGGAAGGAAACCGCTGCCTTTATCTTGAAGTCGGCCACACTGGGCCTGGAGCCCTGGGCGGAGGCCCCGGGGTTCCCCACACAGGGCACTGACTGATAGCTTACACTGAGGACCGTGGAGACTCTGCAGAGTCACTCACACCGTTCATATGCCCAGGACAGCTAGTTTGTGGTTTTTAAATTCAGTAACAACTATTATGATTATTTAAAAAGAGAAAGTTTCAGATTTGCCATTCACGGCTTATTTATATATATGTGTGTGTATATAAATATATGCACACACACTCGCATACATATATATTTTTGGCTAGGGGAGTGTGAGTTTTGCCTAAGGGAGGGACTGCGCAGGCTCCTTTGTTCTGTATTCTGGTGGAGATGGGTCCTGGCCTTGTGTCACTGGCTTATACTTAAAGATCATCTCCCATCCTCCCCAGCGCCATCTGTGTGCAGAAACCGGAAAGGGATGAACTTGGCCCTCTTACGGGCCTGGACGAGAGAAGACCTGTGGGTCTCTTCTGTACCCTTTCTGTTGCCAGTCGGCAACCTGTAACTCCCATTCTCTTCCCAGTGAATCCCTGGGAGCGCCTGACCCTGGTGGGCTGCTCAGCTTCCTGCTGCTGGGGCCAGTGATTTTTGAGGATTTATCTTTAGGCCAGGCTTGCCTCAGTACTTATCCCTGCTCTCCCATTTCTCCCTTGTTTGAGAGAGAATGAGGAAGCAAAGAGTGACAAAGAATAGGGCCTCAAGATGCTACTCCCAGATGGCTCTTTCTGTCTTGTTCTTTTGTTGAAACATACGTGCTGTGGGCCTCAGGCTTTTCTGAAGTGCTCTCTCTTGGATTGGACAGGAAATCAGCAGGGTGCACGTCTGCTGTGGTCTGAAGTGCTTTGCAGGTCAGCCTCCTCTCCCTGGTGTAGAGCAAGCCAGTGTCCTTCGAGGACCCCACCCGGCTGGCCGGGAAGTTTTACAGCAAGGCGCCTGCCTTGGGATAATTCCTTGGTGAAATTCACCTTCCCCCTGCCTCTGTCTGGAGCCCCATCCTGTGTTATCTGTGGTTTTTGGACCCCTAATGTCAGCTTGGCTGTAGGACCCCCTGAGGTTTGGTATGTGCTAGAACAATGGGAGGCCGTGATTTGCTGTGTAAGCTCACATCCAGCCTTCGAATCTTAACAGGCATTCACAGCCCGAGTTACCACTTTCCACTCCCTGCGTAGGATTCTGTTCCCTGGGCTGAAACTGAAATAAGCTAATTTTTTGGGTCATAGTGGCAGTAGGGGAACCTAGGAGGGTGTGAGTGGAATTGGTCAGGGATTTAGCCCATGAAATCTGTTTCTTGAACCCTACTTTCTTGAAGTGGAGTTGACTCGAAGGTTTCTAGCAACTGAACAAAAGCTCAGGTCTGTCCTGGTCATGCACATGCCTTAAGCCAGTTCCGTCTTCCCTAGACCTTGGCATCCTGTGCTTCTATTTCTCGGAATACGTTCTCCTCTGACCTGCCTGTACCACATGGGTCCTCTTCAAGTATTGTTTTGAAGCTGGGCTCTTTTGGTAGCTCCCACCCACCTGTAGGGCTAGCTCGGCTTAAGGGAATGCTCCCCATCGGCAAACCGGACCTGGCTACTGCCAGGACTGTGTTTCCAGAGGTTCCCCCTGGCAACAGCCTGTAGCTCCCCCGCTGAGGCAGCGACCTAGGAAGTGTGGTTTTGTTCCCAGCAGTTGGGGGTTGGACGCTCTGCCTCAGAACTTTCTAGTTGCGCTCTCCCTGACTCCTGACTTGTATTCCTTTTAGCAGTAGCCTTCTTCCCTTGGGGAGCCAAAGAGTGTGGTGTGTGGCGCTATATTGTGGCTGCTATTTTATCTGGTTTATTTTAATGTGAGGAACTCATATACTGACTTTAGTGGGACTCGGTGAGCCGGGGCCGTCTGTGTGGTGGGACCCCCTTTAGAGGGACTTGGTGAGCAAAGGTCGTCTGTGTGGTGGGGTCAGGGGCCTGTCCCTTTAGTGGAGCCAGGTTGTCGGGCCCTGAATGTCACTGGTGGATCCAAGAAGGGCTGAGTGATCTGACACCAAAACGTGCTGTAGGGAGGGCTGTGGTGCCGGTGCTTCCAGCAAGGACAGCCGTCCTTGACCCTGAAAGGAACACTGGCTTGAAGGACTGCAGACAGGTTCGGAGGGGCATGCCCTCCTCGGCGAGAGGCAGCAAGGCGGCCACGGTGTCACTGGTCAGGTGCTTCTCACCACGGGAAAGCCGCTGACCTGTGACTCATGCGAGACGGGAAAGTAGCGCCACAGACGCCGGGTCTCCTTGGCTGTCTGTGAGCTGCCCGTGGCCACCTCGTCCTGGCTCGCAGGGTGCAGGACCGCCTCGTTCTCTGGGTGGCCAGCTTGCTGCTCCGGTTTGGGCTGACCTACTTTAACGCCATCCCAGGGCTCCACAGGCCGCTGTGAGCGCTGGCTCCCTGGGCAGTGCTCCTCCGTGTGGACGGTGCCTCGGGCCAGGGCTCACCAGCTGGGGTCCTGTCCAGAAGGATGGGATCTTTCTGGGAGCTGCGCCGGACCGAGTGGGGAGCTCCTAGTTTGGAGGGGGGAAGCTTTGATATCCATGCCACGTCCATCCACCCCACCCCTTTTCGTCACGAGCACAATGGTCTTACATTGGATTTTTGTAAAAAAAATAAAAATAAAAATAAATGGAGACTTTAACTCAAGCAGCTTGGAGTTCTTTTGTGGTTTTCCTCAGCAGGTATGGAAGAGTGACCTGAGAGAAGGCACCTGCTTGATTGCTTGATTCCAGGTCGCCACCTGCGTACATCAGCTGGGCCCGCTCGCAGAAGAAGACAGGAGGCAGTGTGACCAGGCCCTGGTGTGGGCTGTGGACCAGAGATGGGTGAACACACTCACATTCACGCGGGCATACTTGCCTGCGCCCGGTTCCAGGGCAAGTCATTTTGACTAAACAGGAACTTAGGGGCTGTTGAGGTGCTTTGCAGGATGAGGAAGGGCATGTGGCCCATATATGCAAAGTTAATTTTTTCATGGGAATTTAAAAGCGTGTGTGTATATGGAGTGGTTGTGGGGAGCTGTGTGTGCCTGTGATCCCAGGACAGGCGAGGCCTCACTGTGAATGGCTCAGTTCGGTCCATAGGTCATGCCCCTGACCTACAGGGCACTAAGACACCTGTACCTGCACCGAGCTGGCGCTCCCTGACTGCACAGCCCCTTCCTGTTGGTGCCCACAGGCCTAGAACTTGTGCTTGGCTGTGGGATCAGAGGCTTCCTCAGGAGAGGGCACTGAGCTGTGGGCTTCGGGGAGAAGGATGGAGAAGGGAAAGGGGGTAAAGGCGAGGGCTCCTCTCCTGGGCTCTGCAGGTGGCATTTTCGGTCACACTGACAGTCCTAAGAATGGGTGAGACCTAACGGTCAGTGTCCCTCCTCAAGTGGGGTTCACGACTGATCAGGCAGGTTTGCAGCAGCTGATGGGTGAGATGTCATCTAGGGGCATTCCTCTTTGGGTCATTCCTCTTTAGGTCTGGAGTTTTGGCTGTCAAGCTGCTATTCTTCCAGCCATCCGTCTCCATGTTACGATTGTCCTGGGACCGGAGAGACTTGAGAAGGTAGCATGAGGCTGTAGAAAATGCATCTTCCTATATACACAGAGATACGATGTCTGCTTTGAGTCTCTACTTGTCGAGTTGTGGCTTGGACTTATGGTCACCCAAGGTGGTGAATGTGAGCTGTTGATGGGATCGTCACTGAAGTGGAAGGCTCCACAAGGTTTACAAAAATGTGTGAAGAAGAATGTTGATGGCGGGGTGTGGTGCCTAACGTCTTAATCTCAGCATTTGGGGCGGCAGAAGTGGGAGGATCACATGAGGCCAGTTCAAGACCAGTCTGGGCAACATAGCAAGACCCCCATCTCTACAAAAAAAATTAAAAATAGAATGTTATGAAGATACCGAAAAGAAGAAAGGAGAATGTAGCGGGTCAAGGTCTGGATCCTAGAACAGACTGGGTGCAGATCCTGGGCTGCCCATCACACTGGTGGAGAGCAAGTTATCTATTAATATTTTAGGCTCTAATCCCACTATACGATGGCAAAAGTTGTGCCCATCTCCTAAGCATATGTTAAAAGTTAAATAACATAATATATGTAGAGTCCACTGTTTGACACAATAAAAATGAACTGTTACTGGAGTAAAATACTGTCCACTTATTCATGGCTCTTTCTGCCTTCCACTAGGTTTGAGCACCAGCGCCTGGCTGTGTGCCCTGCCCACCTCCTATTAGAGCTCCCATGCTCTGTCGCCTCACCATGCTGTGTGCTGGCCACTGCTCTGCCTCCCACACCAGACTGCAGCCTCTTGAGAACGCAGCACACAACAGGAGTTCCATAGTTTTCTCATGAATGAATGCTTTGACAGACTGAAGAGGGCCACTTAGAAATCACAGCTTAGGCAAACTGTTTTACCTTTCTTCATCTGTCTTCATGTTTATGAAAGAGTACAGGCTGGGCATAGTGGCTCACACCTGTAATCCCAGCACTTGGAGGCCAAGGCGGGTGGATCACCTGAGGTCAGGAGTTTGAGACCAGCCTGGCCAAAATGGCAAAACCCCATCTCTACTAAAAATACAAAAATTAGTCAGGTGTGGGGGCACGTGCCTGTAGTCCCAGCTACTCAGGAGGCTGAGGCAGGAGAATTGCTTGAACCCGGGAGGTGCAGTGAGCTGAGATTGCGCCATTGCACTCCAGCTTGGGCAACAAGAAACTCCGTCTCATAAAAATAAGAAATAAAAAAGTAAAGTACAACTGCTGGTCCTGTTGTAGGACTGTCATGTTAGCATTTAAACTACTTAAATTCTATTGATGTAAACGATTGGTCCCACATTTCAAACATACAGCAATGTTGAAATTATTTCTGGGGTATAAATGTATATGTCTGTCATTTTACTGGACCTGCCTTGGAGCGTCCTATCTTCCCATGCCCTGTCCCTTCACCCATTCCTTCATTCATCCTTTCACGGTGCACTGGGTGCATTTCTGAGTAAACTGGCAACATCAATGCATTTCCTTCTAAATACGTGGGCATACAACTGTCAATTATAGGGCAGTAATTTGTTTTTTTAATGTAAAATTTATTTTAAACTTACACACATCTTAAGTGTGCATTCTTTTGAGTTCTGACAAACGCACATGCCTGTGTAACCCAGACCTCTCTCAAGATACGGAACACTATCATCAACCCAGAAAGCCCCCTCATGCTCCTTCCTCCTAGTCAGTCCCCACATCCTCCATCCCCAGACATAGCCAATGCTGATTGTTTTTTCACTTTGGATTAGTTTTCCATATTCTAGAATTTCATATAAATGGTGTCATACAATTTCTACTGTTGTGTTTGTCTTCTACACACCTAGCATAACATTTTGGAGAGGCATCCATCATTGCTGCATAGATGGGTGATTAGTTACTTTTCATTGCTTAGTATTCCCTTGTATGAATCGAATAAAATCTGTCCATTCTATTGTATAGGTGCTGGGGCTGTTTCCAGTTTTTGGATATTACGAATAAAGTTTCTCTGAACTTTCATGTGCAAGTCTTTCTGTGGATTTTTATTTCTCTTGGGTAAATAGGAGTGGAACTGTTGGGTAATATGATAGATGTATACATGTTTAGTTTTATAAGAAACTTCTAGACCTTTTCTCAATGCGATCATTCCATTTTGTACTAACACCAGTAATTATGAGACTCCCAGTTCCACATCCTCACCAATCTGTGGTCTTGTCAGTCTTTTTAATTTTAGCCATTCTGGTGAGTAATGGTGTCTTACCGTTTCATTCTGCATTTTCCTAATGATTTAAGTACCTTTTCATGTGTTTATGCCGTTTATATATATTTCCTTTATGAATTATCTGTACACATCTTCTGCCCATTAAGAAAAACTGGATTGTCCTTTTTTGAATTGCTTTCTTCCTACATTTTTAATAGATTTTGAGGGGAGCAGTTTCAGATTTACAGCAAAACTGCATGGGAAGTACAGCGTTTTCCTCTTCTTCCACCTCACCCCTCACTTGCCCTTTATTAACATCTGCCATTAGTGTGATAGATTTGGTACAACTGATGAGCCAGTGTTGACACATTATTCACTCAAGCCCATGGTTTACATTAGGCTTCATTCATTGTGTTGTATATTCCGTGGGTTTTGACAAATACGTAATGACAAATATCCACCATTATAGTATCATACAGAACAGTCTCACTCCCCTAAAAACTTCCTGCGCTCCACCTATTGGTCCCTCCCTCCCTCTCTGAATCTCTGGCAACCACTGATCTTTTTACTGTTTTCACACTATGGCCTTTTCCAGAATGTCACATAAAATCATACAGCGTGTGGCCTTTTCACATTGGCTGCTTTCATGTAATATAATATGCACTTAAGGTTCTTTTGTATCTTTTCAGTTTGATAACCAATTTCTTTTCTCACTGAATAACATTGTATGGATGTATCATCTTTTTTATTGCTGAGTGACAGGAATTCTTTGCCCTGGACACTAGTCCATTGTCAGATATGTTTTGTAAATTATTTTTTTAATTTGTGGCTTGCCTAATCATTTTCTTTATGGTGTCCTCTGATTAGCAGAAGTTTTTAATTTTGAGGAGGTACAATTGTCTTGTTACTGCTTTCAGTGACCCAAGAAACCTGTGCCTACCCAACATCATGAAGATATTTTCAGTGTTTTTCACCAAATGCTGTATGGTATTAGCTCTTGTAATTAAAGATCCATCTCAGTTTTTATGTATGGTGTGTGACAGTGGTCAGGTTTCTGATGCTTTTTCTATATGGGCATTGCGGCACCATTTGTTAAAAAGACTTTCCCTTCCCCATTGGATTGCTTTAGGGCCTTTGTTGAAAAGGTGGCCATTATAGAAGTGGGGCTCTATTTCTGAGCAACCTTTGTTGTTACGCTGCTTGGTTCATCCTGGTGCCAGTTCCATACTGTCTTGATGAACGTAGCTTTCCAACTTTGTTCATCTCCAAGATTGCTTTCAATATTATAGTTACTTTGTATTTCTCTGTCAAGTTTAGAATTAGTTCTATGGTATTAGCTCTTATGCTTATATAAAATCCATCTCAATATTGCCAGTCTCTTCTAAGAAACCTGGGATATCAGATACAAAAATGTAAACATAAAATTTGCCACGTTAGCCATTTTAAAGTGTACCATTTAGTTCCATTAAGTACCTTCACAATGTTGTGTAATCATCACCAATAGCTAGTTTTAAAACTTTTTCATCTCAATTTCTGTACTCATTAAACAGTAACTTCCCATTCCCCCACTACTTCCAGCCTCTGATAACCTCTATTCTGTCTCTATGGATTCATCTATTCTGGATATTTGAATATCAATGAATCATAAAATATGTGGTCTTTTTTGTCTGACTTTTTTCACTTAGCATGTTTTCAAGGTTTACCCATTGCAGCATGTATCAGAATCTCATTCTTTTCTGTGGGTGGATAATATTTCATTGTATGTATATTACACATTTTGTTTATCTGTTCATCTGTTGGTGGATACTTGGGTTGCATCCACCTTTTGGTTGCTTAGGTGGGGAATAATATTGCTAAGAACATAGGTGGTCAAATATTTGAGTCCCTGCTCTCAAGTCTTTTGGGTATCTATATAGCAGTGGAGTTGCTGGACAATATGGTAATTCTGTATGGTAATTCTGTATGGTAATTTCAATTCAATATGGTAATTTAACTTTTTGAGGAGCTGCCAAACTCTCGTCCATAGCAGCTGTGTCATTTTACATTCCACTGGCAGTGTATGAAGGTTCCAATTTCTCCACTTCTCCCAACACTTTCTTTTTTTTTTTTTTTTTTTTTTTGAGATGGAGTCTTGCTCTGTCACTAAGGCTGGAGTGCGATGGTGCAATCTCTGCTCACTGCAACCTCCGCTTCCTGGGTTCAAGCAATTCTCTGCCTCAGCCTCCCAACTAGCTGGGGTTACAGGAACCCGCCACCACGCCGGGCTAATTTTTTGTATTTTTGTTTCACCATCTTGGCCAGGCTTGTCTTGAACTCCTGACCTCGTGATCCACCTGCTTTGGCCTCCCAAAGTGCTGGGATTACAGGCGTGAGCCACCATGCCCGGCCCAACACTTACTTTCTGATAAAAAATTTAAAAAAATATTACAGCCATCCTAGTAGGTGTGAAGTACCTCGTTGTGGGTTTGATTTTCATTTCCCTAATGACTAGTGTTGAATATCTCTTTATGTGCTTATTGGCCATCCATGTATCTTCTTTGGAAGAATGTTTATTCAAGTCCTTTACCTACTTAAAACATTGCGTTAGGTTGTGGTGTGGCTGTCTGCTGGGATGGTATTGTATCAAATCTGTAAATCAATAGGCAGAATTAAAATGTTAGTATTGAGTCTTCTAATCCATGAATATGGTATATTCCTCCGTTTATTCAAGTCATTAATTTCAGCAAGGTTTTGAGACTTTTAGTGTAGAGATCTTACATATATTTTCAAAAGTTATCTCACACTATTATGAATGAAGTTGCTGTTTCAAAGACATTTTATTTTCTGGCCAGGTTTTGTGCCTCACACCTTTATTCCCAGCACTCTGGGAGGCCAAGGTGGGTCTCTACAAAAGTAAAAAGAAAAAAAAAAAATTAGCTGGATGCGGTGGCATGTGCCTGTGGTCCCAGCTACTTGGGAAACTGAAGTGGAAGGGTCACTTGAGCCTGGGAGTTTAAGGCTGCAGTGAGCCATGACTGTGCCACTGCACTCCAGCCTGGGTGACAGAGCAAGACTCTCTCTCAAAAACATGTTAATATATAAAATACAGTTGACTTTTGGATACTAACCTTGTATTCTGCAGTCTTGTGAACTTATTCCAGTAGTTTTCTAGATTTCTTAGAACTTTCTATGTAAAAAGTCTCATCTGAAAACAGTTTTACTTCTTTCCTACCTTTATGCTTTCTCTGTTTGTATGCCTGCCTGCCTTCTCCTCTTCATTTTTGCCTTACTGCAATGACTGGGACTCCAAGAACACTATAGAACAGTAGTATGGATCGGCACCTTGCTTTGTTCTCAATATTTGGGTAAAAGCTCTAGTATTTCACTGAGCTGTAAGTTTTTCATACATGACCTTCATCAGGTTGAGTATGTTCCCTTTTATTCCTGTCTGCTGAGTGCTGTTAGAGAATTTCATCAAATGCTTTTTTCCTGTATCTATTGAAATGATCATATGGGGTTTCTCCTCTATTCTGCTATTATAAATTAGATTGGCTTTCAAATATTTATCCTTGCATTCCAGGGATAAACCCTACTTGGTCATGTCATATTATCCTATTTGTGTATTGCTGGATTCAGGTTGCTGATAATTGAAGTTTTTTTGTTTTTGTTTTTGTTTTTTGCATTGATGTTCATGAGATATATTTACTTCTCATTTTCTTTTTTGGTAATGACTTTGTAAGGTTTTGGTATTAGAGTTATGCTGGCCCCTTAAAAGGGATTGGAAGCATCCCCTCTTCCTCTTTTTCATAGAGGTTATACATGATTGGTGTTATTTCTTCCTTAAATGTTTGATACAGTTTCCCAGGGAAACCATCTAGGCCTGGAGTTTTCCTTGTGAGAAGATACTAAATTTAATTTCTTAAGTGAATATCAAGTTCTTTTTCTTGTTGAATGAGCTTTGTCTATTTGTGTCTTCAAAGGAAATTTTCCATTTTATCTGTGGTGGTAAATTTGTTGGCATAAGTTGGTATTCTTTTTATCCCTTTAATATTTGTAGGCTCTTTAGTAATACCCCCCTTTTCCTTTCCGATTGGTTGTCGTCTTCATATCCGTAGGATCTGTAGTGATGACCATAGTTTTTTCACTGCCCATATGGGCAGTCGGTCCTGTCTTTCCTTGATCAGTGTAATGAGGTGTGTATCAATTCTGCTGATCTTTTCAAAAATCAGCTTTTGACTTTGTTAGTTTTCTCTATTCTGTTTTGTTCATTTGTCCTTTTATGATTTCTTTCCTCTATGTTCTCTGGGTTTACTTGGCCCTTTTTATAGTCTTCTAAGGTAAAAATTTAGGTCAATTTTAGGCTTTTCATTTTTTCTGTAAGCATTTAAAGGTATAAAATGACTTTTAAGCACTACTTTAGCAGTATCCTATACATTTTGAGCTTTATTTTTCTGTTCAAAATATTTTCCAATTCATTTTGTGATGTCATCTTTGATCCATGAGCTATTTTAGAAGTGTTTAATTTCTTTCTTTTTTTTTTGAGATGGAGTCTTGCATTGTTGCCCAGGCTGGAGTGCAGTGGCACAATCTCAGCTCACTGCAAGCTCCGCCTCTCAGGTTCACGCAATTCTCCCGCCTCAGCCTCCTGAGTAGCTGGGACTACAGGCACCCGCCACCACACCCGGCTAATTTTTTGTAGTTTTAGTAGAGATGGGGTTTCACCGTGTTAGCCAGGATGGTCTCAATCTCCTGACCTCGTGATCTGCCCTCCTTGGCCTCCCAGAGTGCTGGGATTATAGGCGTGAGCCACCACGCCCAACCAGAAGTGTTTAATTTCTAAATATTTGTGGTTTTCCAAAATATTTTGTCGAGTTTGAATTTAATTTCATTGTGGTGAGAGAAGGTTTTGTGTATGCATTCAGTCCTTTTAGATGTAATGAGATGTGTTTTATCACCTAGCATGTGGTTTTCATGGTAAACATTCTGCTGCTGTGGAGCAAGTACTCTAAAAAGTATCAATTACGTCAAAGTTTTTGACAGTTTTGTTCAGGTCATCTAAAGAATTTACTTTTTTTGTCTAGTTGTTTTAATAATTATTACCAGGGAGATAAAATATGCTAATGGAATTGTTTTTTGTGGTAGGTTGTTCTGTCTACCTACTTACCTAACTACATACGTCCGGAGTTTATAGTTTTATCTCTAGGAGGGTCAGGTCTGATGGGAGCTGTTACATCGCCATTCCATTATTTGACCATTACTTGAATAAGTACTACAGAAATGTTCCAACACACTGAGCAGGGATTGGCGTACTTTTTCTGTAAAGGGTCAGCAAATGTTTTAGGCTTTGTGGACCACATGTGATTTCTGTTGCATCTTTTTTCCAACAAGTCTGCTTGTGGGCCAGATTTGGCTTGTTGGCCACAGTTACCGACCTCTTCTCATCAGGAAGCTGCCCACTGAATCAAGTAGCTATTTTAAAGCACGGGCTAAATGATAGGGATTTTTACACTTATGTGCAGGTTCCCATGTTTAGAATATTGCAGTTAAAAAACTGACCCACCAGGAAATGTTGTTTTGCCCTGTAATTCCTAAATATTTCTGAAATTTTCTTTCCTTACCTTCTTCCCCCAAGCCTCATGCTAGGACAAGGTGGAAAAAACAGACTCTGTCCTCAGGGTGCTCATGGTCCTAGAAATGTGCTCCTCTCTAGCTGTAAGTCTGGGAGAAGGGCTTATCTGTGACGGTGAGCTAAAGCCATGATAGACAGCACAACACACTGAATATGTGAGCAGGTGCCGACTAATGCCCCCTGATGACTGGAAGGTGCTTCCCGATGACTGGGAAAGGCTTTGTGAAATGAAAGGCCATTATTTCCAAAGTATGTGAAGCAACTATGAATAGTTACTAGAGTAAAAACTTAATATTGGATAATTTAACAAAATGTTAGCAAACTTAATTGATAATGTGTTTGGTAACTCAGAATGAGAAGTTACTTTTTACCGGTGATTGATTTGATAACTACATCAGGGAGACTTACACATGGGTTAGGAATGTTTATTGTAGAGAAAGGTAAAGGGTAAATCCTGCTAACACAAACAACATTACGTGGGGGCTACGCATTTTTTTTTTCAATGGCCTGCAATGCCAACATAAGAGAAGCAAGAAATATTCTACATGCCTAAGGAGATGGGCGTTTACACCCCTTTCAAAGATCTGTGGTCCTGTGACTCAGAAGTTTACGTTTAATGTGTGTGTGTGTATATATACACACACATATATACACACATATATATACACATATACATATATATACACATACATACACATATATATACACACACGCATATATATATATATATTTTTTTTTTTTTATTTTTTTTTGAGACAGTCATGCTGTGTCTCCCAGGCTGGAGTGCAGTGGTGTGATCTTGGCTGACTGCGACCTCCATCCCCCCGCCCCCTCCCCGGGTTTCTCTGCCTCAGCCTCCCGAGTAGCTGGGATTACAGGCGCCTGCCACCACGTCTGGCTAATTTTTGTATTTTTAGGAGAAACGGGTTTTCACCATCTTGGCCAAGCCGGTCTTGAACTTCTGACCTTGTGATTCGCCCGCCTTGGCCTCCCAAAGTGCTGGGATTACAGGTGTAAGCTACTGCACCTGGCCATAATGTATATCATGTTTTATGATGTGATTAAAAGCCATAATGGGCTGCCAAGGAGCAGTAGAGACTCTGGTATTTGATCTTTAGAAGATCAGTTCCTGACGGAGGCTGGATCGAGTCTTCAGTGAGACTGGCCCTCCGGCTCAGCTCAGCACTGCTGGTCTCCGGGATTTACCTGTGACTTCCTCCAGGATTGTCGTTGGTTATTTCCACTCTATTTTAGGTTCAAAGAAGACTACTGTTATTTATCTGTAGTCCCACTGCAGTGCGTTTGAAAGGTAAGTGTTGTCTACCTTCTTATAGATGGCCTAAAGCAGTGAGGCAGCATTCGCTTCTCTTGGCTTCAGGAAAAAAACTGGACTCAGGGCCAGAGGAAGAGTGTGCTCCTTTCCTTCCCACTGGTTGCTTGGCTCCTGTTAATATGTCATTATGCAGGTTTAAAGGTTTCTTCACTCCTGTTTCTGTTGATACTTCATTACAGTTTGGAAACGCCTTTACAGGACAACTGTGGGGGCCAAAAGCTTCAAGCTCTCCAGGGATCGGGAGAGACGGAGTACATGTGACTTGAAAAGCAATGGCCTAAAAGACAGATTTCCATTTCCTGGCCAGCTGCTGACCTGATACTCACCCATGGTGTTGTGGTAAGGCAGAAGCCACTCACTGGCTGTTCTGCGGAAAGTTACTTAACCTCTGTTCCCTCACCCAACACCTGACTGCAGCCGTGTGAAGAGGAGACCCTGAGCCAGGGTCGACCAGCTAAGCCACACCACACCAGATTCCCGACCATAGAAACAGACGAGAAACGTCTGGTTTTTTTGTTTTGTTTTTTTGAGACAGAGTCTCGCTCTGTCACCCAGGCTGGAGTGCAGTGGCGTGATCTTGCCTCACTGCAGGCTCCGCCTCCTGGGTTCACGCCATTCTCCTGCCTCAGCCTCCCGAGTAGCTGGGACTACAGGTGCCCACCACCACGCCTGGCTAATTTTTTGTATTTTTAGTAGAGATGGGATTTCACTGTGTTAGCCAGGATGGTCTCGATCACCTGACTTTGTGATCTGCCCACCTCGACCGCCTCCTAAAGTGCTGGGATTACAGGCGTGAGCCACTGTGTTTGGGGTAATTTGTTGTGCAATAGATACCTAATATATCACTTTGTACTAAGACTTAAATAATATGAGGTCTCTGCACTATTGTTAAGTTTTTTTCAATTAATCACTAGGATTCCACTGGGTTTGAGTACAAACTTTTCTGGATGGCAGAGTCTTCACCAGGTTGGTGTCAATGTCAGTCAATATCAGTTAGTGTCAGTGAGCCGCATCTCTGATACAGCCAGGCCACATCTGCTGCTCATGCCACTTACGCCACTTCTTCTGAGTCTTCTAATCAACCTGGCATGGTATCCAAATACCTGAACTTTAGGCAATTACTCCTAACTGCTCTTCTCATACCTGGAAAGGCCGGCTCTGGATTTTTCTCTCTTCTCTATAAAGCATGAGTCTTTGCTGCTTCCTGCCTCTGACTGTTGCCACTAAGTGGGTGGTGATGACTTGATTAAAACCTCCTAAGTTTCACCCTGCTCATTCGGCACCCACTGACTCACTTGTTCCTACTGCTTACTTCTTTTGCAACCCCCCTCAAGGGACCAGCACTGGGCTCTCTGATCAAGCCCTTTCACAGCAGACAGGCTTGACAGATCCCATCATTCCTAGCTAGCATTGCTAGGACATTTAAATAAAACCAAAATTTTTGGTTTCTCCTGAGCTCTAGCTTACACTGTTTTTGCATTTCAGATTTTTTTTTATATGGAGTCTCGCCCTGTTGCCGAGGCTGGAGTGCAGTGGCATGATCTCAGCTCACTACAACCTCCACCTCCCGGGTTCAAGTGATTCCCCTGCCTCAGCCTCCCGAGTAGCTGGGATTACAGGTGCGTGCCACCATGCCTGGCTAAGTTTTTTTGTATCTTTAGTAGAGACGGGGTTTCACCATGTTGGCCAGGCTGGTCTCGAACTCCTGACCTTGTGATCTGCCCGCCTCAGCCTCCCAAATTGTTGGGACTACAGGTGTGAGCCATTGCACCTGGCCCTCAGATGTTTTTAAAATTTCATTTCACTTGATTCTCTCAAAGGTTCTGTTGGAAGTATGCCTGCCTGGGATGCAATTCTAAAAAGAAAACTAAATGTTCATAGCCATGGCACATTCATCTCTTGTAATGTCAGTCCTGCCCCATGGTTGGAAGCCTCGTTTATTTTGTAGCCTATCCCTTGACTGGAGTGGACCCAAACCTTGGAAAATAGAAACCTGCTTAAGCATTCCTGTGCCCAGGTTTGGTAAGGTCGGAGATGGCAAACTGAAGCAGTCATTCCCACCGATATGGTCGTTCCAAGAGAAGTGATAATGCGCCATAAAGCCAGAGCAGTCAGTTCTGCAGCTGTTCATGTTATGTATTTATCGGGTCACTAAATCCCCGTGTGCTGTTCAGCAGTCAGCCGAGTTGGAGGCTGACTTCTGACTGGATTTCAATCACTCCAAGACGGTTAAGAACAGCCTGCACTGGGCATACTACCTAGCATGGCCCGCCAGGGCTAAGACTTGTTCTTAAAACTCGCAAAGTGTCCCAGCTCATGCTATCTGACCTGGCAACTGTTGGTTTTATACACTTCAAAAGCAGTCGTCTTTTGTGAGGTTACTTTTGTCTGAAAGCTTCCTGTGACGAGTGGCTCTGAGGGTATCCGTGAGTAACACTCGGTTTAACGCAGAGACTGAGGCTCCGTGGGAGAGGTGGCGCGGGTGGAGCCTGAGGCTGGGGTACCGACCTGCATCACTCTCCATGCAGCCACAGCTTAAAGGTGAGCACCTTCTTACGCAATTTAAGAAGAAACAGATCTGTGTTTTTATAAACTGCAAATTATATGATTTAACATACACATCAAAATTCAATTTGCTGTGGTGGTTTCTAAGTTCATGCTGTCTGTATATTTTCATATTTTTTCAGCTACTAAATCAATATATAGATTGTAGATTCAACAGAGGACAGCTAATTATATAAAAATAAGTTTTTATTAACAAATGTGCTCAGAGTAGAAAATGCAGATAGATAGGTTCACTTTACCATATTTTGGGATCATCTTATTGGGTGCAGCACTGTAGGCAAGTAAACGAAACCAAAGGCTGGCTCCCCTGCCCGAGGCCTGGGACCCATGTGAGACAGCCAGCCGGTCATCTCCGCCTCCCTGGCTCCCATGAGCCTCTTGGAAAACTGCTTCCGTTCCACTTCTGCCACCCTTCAGCTCCTCGGGAGAGCCAGAGTTGAGAAGAAATTAGCCTGAAGTTGAAAGGGAAAGTTCTTGCCTGAAACAGTGCTGGGAATAAGTCCAGACCATTTCCCTCAAGAGCCACCTCTTCACTCCTTAAGCCAGAGGACACCACAAAGACATGGTTAACGGCCTCTCATGCCACTCGTCAGGTGGCTTGTGAGGGCAGCCAGTGAGGGCCTGTAGGATTTCAGGGAAATGGCTCAGACGGCCCACTCAGAACTTCTGTAAGAATTTGAGGACAAGGTCCCGCAGTCGCACTCTGAGCATCTCGTCATTGTCGCAGATGATATGGGTCGAGTCTTCTTCAATCTGGATGAGCGTCTCAGCTTCCTGGAGCAGGACGATATGGCCCTTGGCTGTGTCCTCCACCTTAATATCACTGAAGCCGTGCTGCTCCAAAAGAAAAGAGAGAGCGGGGTGGGCGGACTGCAGCTGTGAGATCTACAAACAACACTTCGCAGACTTGACCGAACTTTCTAGAAACTGACACACCTCAACATAATTCTTCAGACTAGTCATAGGGCCTTTGATAGCAATAGTTTCATATACTTGAAAAGAGACCCAAAACATGCAAAATCTCATGCAAAACAGAACAGAATTTCCACAACCTGCCTAAGCTTTGTGAGCTCTTTGAGGGCATGTCCAAGCCTTATGTTCAGGAGTCTGGGACGCTCGGTTGCTTGCACCATGCCGTCCCCTGGTGACAAAGCTCCCTCCTAAGTTGCAGCTCTCTGAGCTTCCAGGAAAATGCAAGATACCCCTGACTGTGGGACTTGGCAGAGCCCTCTCAAGAGTGAAGGAGAGAAGGCAGCAGAGCAAACTTTCCTCAGCTAATGCTAAGGCCAGAATTTCCTTCCAAATCAGACGTGACGTGGAAAGGAGGCATGTGCCTGAAACACACACACAGCAGGTGAAGGGCCTCGGTGTGGGGAGGCCACCTGTACTTCATGGCTGCAGGCTCCCCTAGGGACTTGGACAGGTGCTTGTTCCTCCTGCATAGAGGAGCCGAGGTGGGCGTGCCAGGGTGGAACACTGGGTCAGGACATAGGCCGGGCCAGGCAGAAGGTCCTCATCTTAAGTTTTAAAAAGTCCAGCTTGAGGCCCATCGATAGGGCCCAGGAGCCCTTGCAAGGTCATGGAGGAGGGTGGAGGAGAGCTGCAACCACCCAGCCAGAGCCTTTTCCCTATGGGAAAATCAACGACAGGTGGAGAAAACCAATCCTAGGAAAGGGAAAGTCTTTAAGATTTGAAAGTCCGTAATTGTGATATTTACATTGGATAGAAAATTTGTAGAAATCTCCTTCCATGTAATTATAATTTGTTGCAGTTCTTGCAAGCAGCAGCATGAACAGTATTACCTTTAGCCAATTCCTTCTCCTTCCTATCAAGGACTCTATAATCCTAATAAAGTCATCTCTGAAGTCCTGTGACTGAAGCCAAAATCACAACCTTTAAGGTTAGATATTTTTTTTCTTTTAATCATAGTCAAGAAATCTCATGTCTGGGAAAACAGCCATCAAGGCTGCTGAGACAGAGGGGAAGGGCCAGTGTCCCCTCCCTCCATGGCCTCCTGCAAATCCTGACACTCAGCTGGAGCCTTGGCTCCCCTCTGACAGCAAGGAGTCATGCGTGGAAGCACAAGGCTCTGGCAGGGCCGGGTCCTCCTTTGTCCTGGCCTCCCTACCCTGCCCCACTCATCACATCTGTGTGTGGAAGCAGCTTTTTCTTCAGTCTGGAGAGGCCTTCTGGTGACCTCGTGCTGGCAGGAAGGACGGGGCACTCCTCAGTCCGCTTTCTTTCTCCTGGGTCTCCCAGCAGGACCTTAGACCAAGCAGATGCCACAGGACGGTGGGGACTAAGCGACAAGCAGCAACATCCGCTCCCTGCAGCCAGGGGGCCATAGTGAGCCAGAGAAAGGCTGCCGCGTGTGGAGTTTCCACGGCGCCCGCGAAACCTGCTCACCTTCTCCAGGGTCTGCACGAACTGCTCCACGGGGATGGAACCGCTCAACAAAGGCTTCAGGACTTTGCAGTCTGGGACATCATCGCTCACCCGCTTTCTCTTCTTCCCACTGGTGGGCTGGGCGGGCCGAGGAGGGGGCTAGAGCAGAAGGAAAGAGGGGCTTTCATGAGCTTCCTCTGAGCAGCAGGGGCCACTGCAGGCCACACTGAGAGCCTGAGACTATCCTGTCCTCACAGGCCACAGAGCCCTGGCCCGGTTTCCTCAGCTGGCACTCAGTTCAAGTTCCCTGGCTGCCGGGCGCCCCATATCCACACGGTCTAATGCTCAGCTGTCCACCCGACCAACACTTTATTCGCTAAGATCTCTGCCTTTTATCAAGATCCACTGTTAAACTTTCAGGTGGTTCACTTCAGTATCTGCTGAGTAAATTCTCCACAATACACTGTGTCGTGTTGCAGGTACAGTCATGACCCTGTGGCTAGGTACACTCACTGTGCGGTCAGACCAAAAGGGGGAAACCCCAGCTTTGCCACCATCTGGCCAATGTTAGAGAAGCTGCCTACAAAATGATGACAGCAGCGAATTCTGAGGGCTCAGTAAGACAAGGCGGGTCAAGGACCCAGCACAGGGTCTAACAGACTTTAAGTGGTAGCTAGGAGCAATTCTACATGTGGCATAAAAGTGACACAGTCCAGATCTTAAAGGAATTCTTAAGATGCAGTGCCTGCCCTGGAGCCGAAGTGGCACCCGCTTGTGTGCGGGTCAGTGGCAGGGTGAGGCTCTCAGGCAGCCACAGCCTCATGCAGGTGCCCTCCAGTTCCAGCCCCCAAGGGCAGGGCTGCACCTGCTGCCCTGCCTTGCATGGCAGCGCTCCCCTATGGAATGTGCCTGTGGCAGCCCTTGGGATGATGTGCGGCCTCATCTCTGGGCAAAGCAGCCTCTCTGAGGCACATGGCCAGGGAAATAATTCTTCAACAAGAATTCATGGGCCGGGCGCGGTGGCTCATACCTGTAATCCCAGCACTTTGGGAAGCCAAGGCAGGTGGATCACGAGGCCAGGAGATCGAGACCATCCTGACTAACACGGTGAAACCCCGTCTCTACTAAAAATACAAAAATTAGCCAGGTGTGGTGGCGGGCACCTGTAGTCCCAGCTACTTGGGAGGCTGAGGCAGGAGGATGGTGTGAACCCGCAAGGTGGAGCTTGTGCCACTGCACTCCAGCCTGGGCGACAGAGCACGACTGCATCTCACAAAAGCATATGAAGTGCTGTTTCAAATATAATCTGTTAGGTGGTCTGGCCTCTTGTTGGGGAGAGGGTCCCCTCCACTCCCGCCCAGCACCCCCTACCTGAAGCAAGTGCTTGTTATCTTTGGTGTGCAGCACGGCCGAGACGGTTGCCAAGGAGATGCCAGGCTTGATCTCCATGGGCACCAGTGAATCTGCGAGCTGAAAGCAAAGGGCACAGTTCAGGCTGGGGGCCTTTAATGATGACTGTTACTCTTCCTTTAATCTGTATTTACATCACTGCAGTCTACAAAGTAACTTTAAACAATTTTTTTTTTTTGAGATGGAGTCTCGCTCTGTCGCCCAGGTGACACAGCAAGTGCAGCCTTTCATTCATTCTGGCCTTTAGTTCACCCTCGTTCCCTCTCCAGGTGACCAGTGGCAGGAAGGACAGGGACAGCAGCATGGGGGTTGAGGGAGCTCTCTGCTTGCTGAAAGTCTGACTTCTCCCGATGGTGGGAGCTACGGCTCTACCTGGGGGTGGTGTCTTTCTGACCACCTGCACCTGCTGGGTGCCCTGCCATGCGGCCTGACCTTATGAAGTGTTCTGTGGCTGCGTTTAGCCGCATGGGTTTTAAGACATGTAGGCCTCGACCTAGCCAAGCCACCTTTATTTAAAAACAAAAACACGCAAGAGGCCATTATGTAAACATGAAGATCAGTAACACACAGGCAGAGGAAGCAGCTTAGGATAGTTAAGCAGATTGGCAAATGGTACGTGAGGCCTGTTTCATGAAATAAGAAAACTGCCCGTGGTGAGCGTGAAGCGGCCCTCGCGGAAGAGCAGGGTGTGCGCCAGATCCCGTTCTTCAGGCCGCCTCCTCCCTGCACAAGGCTGGGGTGGGAGCTTTGGGTTGGCGTTCTACGCTCTCCAAGAAGACTCTGAAGGAGTCTTTTTTTTTTGAGATGGGGCCTTACTCTGTTGCCCAGACTGGAGTGCGGTGGTGTGATCATAGCTCACTGCAACCTCAACCTCCTGAGCTCAAGTGATGTTCCCTCCTCAGCCTCCCCAGTAGCTGGGACTACAGGCATGAACCACCACGCTTGGCTAAATTATTTTTTTGTAGAGATGGGGGTCTTGCTGTGTTGCCCAGGCTGGTCTTGAACTCTTGGCATCAAGTGATCCTCCTGCCTTGGCCTCCCAAGGCCTGAGCCACTGTGCCTGGCCATAATGTCCATTTTAAAGGCAATCACTGTAGCAAGTTGGATTGAGAGTTATCTCCATTAATGATCAAAGACATACAATTTGGCTGGGTGCGGTGGCTCACGCCTGTAATCCCAGCACTTTGGGAGGCCATGGTGGGCGGATTGGAGTTTGAGACCATCCTGGCCAACATGGTGAAACCCATTTCTACTAAAAATACAAAAATTAGCCAGGATTGGTGGTGCGTGCCTATAAACCCAGCTACTCGGGAAGCTAGGGAGGAGAACTGCATGCACCCGGGAGGTAGAGGTTGCAGTGAGCCCAGATAGTACCACTACACTCCAGCCTGGGCAACACAGCAAGACTCTGTCTCAAAAAAAGACATACGACCAGGCACAGTGGCTCATGCCTGTAATCCCAGCACTTTGGAAGACCGAGGTGGGCGGATCACAAGGTCAGGAGATCGAGACCATCCTGACTAACACAGTGAAACCCTGTCTCTACTAACAATACAAAAAAATTAGCTGGGCATGGTGGCGGGTGCCTGTAGTCCCAGCTACTCAGGAGGCTGAGGCAGGAGAATGGTGTGAACCCAGGAGGCGGAGCTTGCAGTGAGCCAAGATCGTGCCACTGCGCTCCAGCCTGGGCAACAGAGTGAGACTCCATCTCAAAAAAAAAAAAAAAAAAAATTTTAAAATGAGATATCAGTGTATACTTAAATAACTGGAAAAGAATAAAATTGGAAAAGAACTAAAAAAGGACAACATCCAATATTAGCAAGGAGGCAGAAATAAGAGCTGTCTCCAGCTCTGCTGTGGGAGTATAAACTGTTTGCACTCATTCTAGAGGACAAGCCGGCAATATATAGCCTAGAGCCAGAAAGGGATGTTCATAATCTTTGACCCAGAAATTCTAATTTCAGAAAATTTTCTTGTGGAAATAAACATATATGGACAAAGATTTATGTAAAAGGATGTTCTTAAAAGTGTTATTTATAACACAGAAAAAGCAGAAATGAAAATCTATGAATAAAGGAACTGTTAAATTATGAGACCATTGTGCAACCATTAAAGCTGACGCTTTTGAAATACCTTTTTTTTTTTTTTCTTGAGATGGAGTCTCACTATGTTGCCCAGGCTGGAGTGCAATGGCACAATTCTGGCTCACTGCAACCTCAGCCTCCAGAGTAGCTGGGATTACAGTCGCCCACCACCAAGCCTGGCTAATTTTTGTATTTTTAGTAGAGACAAGGTTTCATCATGTTGGCCAGGCTGGTCTTGAACTCCTGACCTTAAGTGATTCGCCCCTGCCTCAGCCTCCCGAAGTGCTGGGGTTTACAGGCGTGACCCACCATGCCCAGCTGAAATATATATATTTTTTTGAGACACAGTCTTGCTCTGTCATCCAGGCTGGAGTGCAGTGGCATGATCTTGGCTCACTGTAACTTCTGCCTCCCGGTTCAACCAGTTATCTGCCACAGCCTCCCAAGTAGCTGGGATTGCAGGCGCGTGTCACCACACCCAGATAATTTTTGTATTTTTAGTAGAGGCGGGGTTTCACCATCTTGGCTAGGCTAGTCTTGACCTTGGCTAGGCTAGTCTTGAACTCCTGACCTCATGTTCTACCTGTCTCCCAAAGTGCTAAGATTACAGGCGTAAGCCATCACGCCTGGCCAAAATATCTTTAATTATATACTTACTGTTAGGTGAAAAAGACAGTGTATGAGGTGTGATTCCAGTATGCACACACACAGTGAACAGACAAGGCAAATACGTCAGAATCTTAACATTTATCCCTGGCATTGGGACTGATTTTTGCTTTTGTCTTTATCTCTTAGTTATGTTAACATATAAGGTTTTTATTATTCTTAAATGAATATTTTAAAAATGTCTTAGCTTTAATTTCTCATATAGCAAACATCAATAGACATAACCCACATTAACAAAACCTCTTTGGAGTTCTATTTGTAAGGATGTCTGAGACCAAAACGTATAAGGAATGCTGGCTTAGAGAGCTGGAATCTAAACCGAGGCCGTCAATCCCAGCCCCTGTAAAATACTAGACAAAAACAATCCAGAGACACATCTAGAGAAAATGAAAAACAAAATCATAACAAAATAATAAAAACATAGTAAACATTAAACAACTCTAAGGATGGCACCTGGTGGTCCCTAACAGCCTCTCCAGGCTTGTGGAAATGAGTCACATTCAGGAGCCGAGACCTCCAACCCAAGGTCTGGAGGCCATTTCTGAACCTCAAACTCCAAAAGAAGTTTGGGCACACTGGTTTTAACAGTAAGTTTTTGTATTTCTTTTTCCTGTCTGTTGAAAACACATTCAAGTTGCCTCAAGGGGTGAAAGGAAGCCAGAGGTATCCTCCAGCCATCCTCAACGCTGTCTTTCAGGAGAGGCCGCATCCCTCGCTGTCTCCCTCTCAGAGGCGGGCCCAAGCACAGCACGCCACAGCTGTTCCACATGGACAGCGTGCTTTCTGCTCCTTCCCTGCTAAAACTGAAGCTAAGAGTTCACAGACCCGTAAAATACTCAGACTTTGATAGACCAAAACCTGCAAGTATGCTCAAGAGGATATAAATAACCAAGTTTACAATCCTTATGTTTTGGTTCCTGTTATCTCCCCTATCTACCTCTGAATTCAGCGAACTTTGACACTCATAACTAAGGTCCAGGAAGGAAGAGAAAAGTCACCACCCTATGGTATTTAGGGACACAGCGGGTGTCAGCATCTCCATTCCCCAGGGCTCTGGCCCGTGATGTGGCCCAGGGGTCACACTGCTGAACGCTAGGTACGGACTAACAGCTGTTACTTTATTACTTGGAAAAGCAAGAAGGCCCTGAAAATCCCCCCTCTTCCCGGTTACTTGGTTAAGGGTCCATGTTCTTTGCTCATTCATACTTGAAGTCTCACTCTGTTGCCCAGGCTGGAGTGCAGTGGTGTAATCTTGGCTCACTGCAACCTCCACCTCCTGGTTCCAGCGATTCTCATGCTTCAGCCTCCCCAGTAGCTGGGATTACAGGTGCGTGCCACCACACCTGGCTAATTTTTTTTGTATTTTTAGTAGAGATGGGGTTTTGCCATGTTGGCCAGGCTGGGTTGGCCAGGCAGATCTCGAACTCCTGACCTCAAGTGATCCACCCACCTCGGCTTCCCAAAAGTGCTGGGATTTCAGGTGTGAGCCACTGTGCCCAGCCTGGTTCCTTCATACTTGACATAAATCCAAAAGAAGGCCACCCCTGCACAATCTTCAAGAGCCTCTGGAAAACTCTAGTTTAACCCTAGGAAGGAGAACGGCTCACCTCTGGCATGATCTCGATCTTCTCGTACCGGCGTTTGAAGGGCAGGGCGAGGACCTCGGCCCGCCGATAGGACATGGCAGGGGGCTGGCAGTCGATCATGAGGTCCATCCTGTGGGACTGGGCTGGGGGCGGCTGGGTGTACTGCTCGGGACACACCACATGCAGGGGCTGAGGAACCAATGGGACAGGCGAGAAAGGAGGTGTGAAGTACAGTGGCCCCTGCAGAAGGTCCGTTCCTGACCCCGATCCACTCCCCACCATCACAGGCTCACCACTTCCAGGCCAAGGTGAACTTTCATCCTCTCAAGCCCAATGAACCGTAGAGAGGAGAGGGAACGTGAAGGCACTGGGGCAGAAGAAACATCTCAGAAACCCCTAAACTGCCTCAGCTTGCATTGGTTTTCGTTTTTTTCACTGTTTGCGTAAGTTTCATGGTAACTTCCATGTGTCTGCTCCCAACAGTCTCTGGGCTTCCTGGGGGCACGGTCTTTCTAAAACATTCCCACATGTCTGCTTTTATAAGCTCTTGGCTAATTACCAGGCGCTGTGGGTTCGGAGTTTCTGCTGGATGTGCAGGTCGACTGGTATTAGGCAGTGGACACTGCTCAGGTCATATGCTCACTGTGTACGACCAAGCAGCAGAGGCAGAGGTTTTTTTTTTTTTAACAAAATGTCCCTTGAGAAAGATTAGTAAACCAATTTTTACTTTGCACAAATATCACCCAAATGAAAAGGAATGCTGGCAGCCCACAGGGGCACTGTGTCTTCCCCGCTTCTACTTAAGAGCTCGGACCAAGCCCTGAATTCCCTGATGAATACGGCTTTCCACCAGGCTGACCGGGCTGAGCTTCCAAAAGCACCTGTTCCTTAGGGCTAATACTTTTCTCCTTCGAACTGCCCTTTTCTCCTCGTCTTGACCTGTCTCAAAGCATATCATGCCACAGTCGCAGCCTGATGGCTTCTCCCAGGTTTTCCTCGCCTAAAGTGGAGACCAGGTGGCCTCCAGTTTCCAGGATTAGCACCTGACAGGGGGGCCAAGAGCTGGTTTAGGGACTGGGATTTGAAGTTAATGAGAAGCAACACGCCCTTCCCTTCACCGCTGCTTCTAACGTGGATGAGCACACAGTGGGGTAGTGAATCACTGCAGACAGGCCCCACGTTTGCTGTCTGCTCTCATCACGCCTAGAGAGCGCCAATATTCTTTCTTTGTTGGGCAAGCACATTAATAATCACCAGAATCCGCTCCTGGGGCTCTCCGGGGGTTCTCCGGCTCTCTCTGTTTCCTGTTCTCCTGTCTTAGAGTTTTGTGACACAGCTCTCTCATCCAGAGGCCGAAGGTGCTGTGCTGGGCCCCTCGGCCCTCATCTCCCTCCTGGGAACACCAGGGAGTGGAAAGGGAGAGCTCTTCCTCGCCGGTGGCAGCTGTCCTCCTTGCCAATTCCAGTGCCTCTCCTGACTCTCAAGAGCCAGCAACCCAGCGAGCAGTGGCCGAGCCAGCACAGTGGTTCCGTGGCCCTGCCTTCCTGCTACACGCTCCTCCTGTGCGCGGATTCTCCTGGTCTACACTGTACCCCAGCTACTTCTCCCCTTTCTCCAGGGCAGAAAATGTGAAGTGAAACAAATGACCAAAAACTAGCACAAAACCCAAACCCAACAGCACTGTTTGTGGTACTAGCCTACAGGTGTGACATGGCCCCAGGACGTGTTTCAATTAAACTGTCTCAGCTTAGTGAATATGTTTCTAGAATGACTCTTTTTGGCAGGGGTGAGAGGATTTGCTTTTAAGCGGACACAGATGGTTTTCTTTCCCTTCCACTTCTGATCTCTTTAGAATGGAAACTGCTGTCAGGGTGTAAAGACCACTCGTTTTCAGTGTGGAGGGGCTGGCCTGTGTCCCAGCATTCTGTAGATGTGCGAGAATTGAAGACAAGAGTCAAATGCAGCCTCTCTCCCTTCACCCCACACAAGCATGAGCCACACCAAGGTGACATGACTATGTGAAGGCACAAGCAGTGGCCTTCGTTACCTGCACTTCTTTAAGCAGCTTTGACACCTGGATGAAGTTCAGCCGGGTGTCGATGGGGCAGTAGATGCATTTCATGGCCAGCGGCTGGTAAGGAGCCAGGGCTTCCAGGTAGGAGAAGTCTGGTTCTACGGAAAGTACAAGAAAGAAATCTTACAATGCAGACTACACAGGAGCTGCCGAGCCAGGCGGCGGCTGGGGCGCTGAGGGCCCAGAGACAGCCAGGGGGTCAGGAGGGAGCCAGGAAACACACATGGGGGACGGAGGTCAAAGGGGCCCCGTGGAAGGAGGGGCAGGCTGGGATGGACCCTGTGGGTGGGCTCCAAGCTTCAGCAGAGGCAGATGAGGTAAATGAGGGAGAAATACGTATATGGGGGAGAAAAGAAAGCTCTTCTTTACAATGAAATGCCAAGAAACAAACGATGAAATAAAAACCAAAACCACCATTTGGCAACCATTACAGTTCACCACTTATTCAGATGAGAATCATCAATAAATGCTAAAAATATTAGATACCATTTTGAGGGAGAAGAGGTATATACATAGTTTCAAAGAGTCCCCCACAAGGTACTGATTTAATACAATGAGAAAAACAGTGGCTTCACAGTGGAGAGGACTGGCATAGACCCCGAGACCCTAGAATCAGCTCCGAGTTAACGCCCAGGTGTGAGATGCACCCGGGAGACAAGCGCACGGCCCCACCCCCAGGCCCGTGAATGGTCTGTAGACTGAGACTGCGATGCTCCCCAGCAGGCCCAGCCCCTCTGACCAGGAAGAGTCCTCGCCCACTGCTCGGCCCAGCCGGTCTCCTGAGGGCTGCTGCAGCCTGCTTGGCAGGAAACATTCCCCCAACTCGAGGGAGCTACCCGCCTTGAGCCAAAAGACCTCGCTCGGTCCTAACTGATGTGCGCTTTGATTCCCAGTGCAGTCTGCCCAGTGACGAGGGACCCTGGCCTAGGCACACCGGACACACACACGTCCCCACTGTTGTCAGGACAAACTGGCAGAGCTGCCAGGTACGTAAACGCCCATTCCAGTGGGTCGTGTTTCTCTGAGAATACTGACCCCCTTTTCACCTATCCAGGAGTCACAAAACAATAAAAAAAAGGTGGCCCTAACCTCTCCCTGACACAGCTTCTGCCCCGGAAGCTCCATAAACCAGTTTAAATGCAAACCCGTTACCCAGAGTTGTCACGGGAAATCACACAGTCCTAATTTCCTTTTAGCTGAAGAAACATTTGTACTAAAGCCAGGTTACCTACTGTGCTGTGTAGATGCTGTCACCACTGTCATGTCAAATGTCAAGAGTCACCACTCAGCAGCAGGAGCAGGAGACACCAACCTCAGCCCCCACTACGTAGGACATTCTCTGGACAACCTCCTGATTAATGAAATCCTGGCAGCTATGAAGTTCTGGGTGTTGTGAATCAATACCTTGTGGCCCAACTTCCTCCACCGTTAGCTGAAAGTGGGCCTGAGAAGGGGAAAGCAGTCCTGGTGACCGGGCCTCTCCTGGCACTTTCTGCCTGGCCTGGTATCAGCAAGAGCCGGCCTGGCACCCACAGCAAAGCCATGTGTCCTCCTGCTGTGTGAACGCAACTTCCTGGAACACCAACACCTTGACTGACAATGATGGATCCGGCCAAAGACAAGACCCCTCTGTAATCATCCTGAACGCGGAACACAGAACCGTCCTGACCACAGCAGGAGCAAACACCCCGCTATGCCGGCTCCGTTCTTCCTGTGTTCTAGATAAGAATGAGTTTAGAAACCCATCACAGAATGACCCTGCATCCTGATGCCACCCAATACAGGGTGACGCCTCACCTCCGTGAACACCCGTGCATCACTGAATACCAGCCTGACTCCTACAAGGTCTTTTTACCTTGCTTTTACCCATGCTGTGTGTTCCCCTTGCTGAAATGAGGCAATAAACCCAACTTGGTTTGACCACAGGCATGTTCCTGGTGGCCTCTAGGTCACAAACAGAGGCTGGGGGAAGGGCTGAAGTGTCCCTGACCCCCATGCTTCTGGTGTAACTGGACTCCTTCCTCCAAACCCAGCCCCTAAAGCTAGGAAGGGAGGTGGTGACGATGCTTTCCCAACAACTACCACGTGCCGGGTGATGTGCCTGGTGCCCAGAGTGACCCACAGAGGTAGCTACTGACAGTCCCATTTACCGTGGGGACAGTCATGCTTGCTGGTGAATTGGCTGAAGGTTTTTTTTTTTTTTTAAACTTCATAGCCTGTAAGATTTCTAAAACCCAAGGCCGACTGAAGATCCTAACCCATGGGTGTCCAAGCTTTTGGCTTCTTTGGGCCACACTGGAAGAAGAACTGTCTTGTGCTACACATAAAATACATAACACTAATGACAACTGATGAGCTAAAAAAAAAAAAAAAGGTCTGTACGCAATTTCCATGATATCCCCCATCACAGATAAGCAAAAAGGTCCTAGCATTCAAAGGGCTGGGCACACTACACTGATAAAAATGATATAGTGATTATCTACATAAACTCTCTACTTGACCTTACCAAAGGAATTTTTTCCCCTGAGGGATTTGTCTCCAGAAGAAAATCCATAGCTAGAGTAAACTACAATCAGAAGAGAAAGATCTACCTCTGTAAACAATCCCTAACAGGTAAAACAAGATCGGTTACTGAATCACTGCAGTTCTTCAAATGGCTCATGATATCCTAGCAAAAAGCACTCAGTAGGATTCTGTCTTGGAGAAATCTGAAAACAGGCATGAAGGCCTTGCTGGATGCCCAGCTGTCCAATGGCACACGCTGCTTCACTCTTTCTCTGTGATTTCTTCATTCTTTGGAACCTATAGTAGAACACTGTTCGTATTTACGCCTCACTGCAAAATCCTTCCCTGGGTCTCTACCTTGTAGGTGCATTCACTCATGGCCTCAGTGGAGAGAACCGTTTTGTTTCTTTATTTTTTTCACTTACCAGTGAATATGACGGTGTTGAGACTAGATTTTCCCCAGAGCTCCATGAAGTGGACCACGTCCCCGAAGCGGAGGGAAGGGTGCCCGGTGAACACCACACAGGGCTGTCTGAAGTCGTTGCTGAAGTCTCCGTGGATGCTGGGGTAGTGCTTCAGCTTATTGGTCTGAATGAGCTGGAAAATATAGAAAAAGTACACAGAGATGTGAGCCTGCCCAGGCTGAAGGGAGAACCAAAGTACGGGAGGGTGAGCGGGACTGGATCTAAAATACCAACAAAGAAGACAAGCCACGGATTGGGAGAAAATATCTGCAAAAGTCACACTGAGAGACGACTGTGACCCAAAATGTATGCACTCCGAAACCCCAGCAAAAAGAAATGAACAACCCTACTAAAAAGTGGGCAAAAAACCTGAACAGACACCTCATCAGAGAAGACAGATGGCAAACTAGCATATGAAAAAATGCTCCACACCCTATGTCATTAGGAAACCGCAAATTAAAATGACGAGATACCACTACACACCTATTATAATAGAATGGCTAAAATCCAGAACACTGACAGCACCAAATGCTGACAAGGATATGGAGGAACAAGGACTGTCATTCACTGCTGGTGAGAACGCAAAATGATACAGCCACTTTGAAAGATATTTTGAAAAATTATGTCCACAAGAAACCTGCACATGAATGTCCTAATTGCTAACACTTGGAAACAACCAAGATGTCCTTCAGCAGGTGAATGACAGAACTGTGATGCATCCAGACAATGGAATATTATTCAGCACTAAAAAAGAAATGAGCTACCAAGCTATGAAAAGACATGGAGGAGCCTATTCCTAACTGAAGGATGCCACTCCGAAAAGGCAAGGCCCCTATGATTCCAACTGTATGACATTCTGGAAAAGGCAAAACTACACAGATAGTAAAAAGCTCAGCAGTCATCAGGGATTCGTGGAGGGTGAAATGAATAGGCCGAGCATAGAGGATTTGTGATGATGTAATGGTGGATCCAGGTCACTGTTCGTTCATCCAAAACCACAGAAAGCACAACGCCAAGAGGAACCCCTAATGTACACTCTGGGCTTTGGGTGATGGTGACGTGTCAATGTGGGTTCACCAGCTGTAGCAAATGCACCTCTCTGGTGTGGGATGGTGCGGTGGGCAACTGCATGTGTGGGGCAGGGGCATATGATTGCAGTGAACCTAAAACTGCTGTGAAAAGTAATATTTATTAATTTAAAAAAATACAAGTGGATCTTATTAAAATAGTTTTTACCTAGAATGTGATTTCTGGAACACCTGGGCCAGTCAAGTCTTTCTAGTAATACTGACATACTTCCTGGAAACTGATTCAGATTGTTATGGCTTGATTTAGCTGGACTCTTCCTTTATAAACTGCCTGACACTCCATGCCGGGCCTGAAGTTCTCATTATCACTTCTTGTTTGAAGTACAAGTGACTTTCCCAACACTCATTAGTCACCAAGTAGTGGCGATAGTAAGACAGTAAACACATCTGTCACACCAGAAACACTGTTCACCAGTACAGGACCTCCTCCTGTGAAGCTAGAGGTTTAAGCTACTGCAGCAACTGAATAAGGACCAAGACCAAAGACTGTATTTTCTGGGATCATTTCTGTTGTTTGCTACTAGAGAAGCTTCTCTGTGTACAGCATGTGGACGTGTGTGCACACACACGCACACAGGCACATGCATGACAAAGATCAAACTGGCTTTTAGAAATGTGATGTCCTCGTAACACACACAGTTATATTAACAAACAGGGGCCAGGCATAATGGCTTACGCCTGTAATTCTAGCACTTTGGGAGACCAAGACAAGAGGATTGCTTGAGCCCAGAAGTTTGAGACCAGGCTGGGCAACAAAGCAAGACCTTGTCTCTACAAAAATTAAAAGAAAGTTAGTTGGATACTGTGGCTAGAGCCCAGAAGTTCAAGGCTGCAGTAACACCGTATCCCAGCTTGGGTGACTGAGACCCTGTCACTAAAAAAAACACAAATTAAAAACAAAAAAAACCCCAAAAAACAGCACTTTGGGAGGCAGATCACAAGGTCAGGAGATCAATACCATCCTGACTAACATGGTCAAACTCCGTCTCTACTAAAAATACAAAAAAATTAGCCGGGCATGGTGGCGGGCGCCTGTAGTCCCAGCCACTCAGGAGGCTGAGGCAGGAGAATGACGTGAACCCGGGAGGCGGAGATTGCAGTGAGCCGAGATCGCGCCACTGCACTCCAGCCTGGGCGACAGTGAGACTCTGTCTCAAAAAAAAAAAAAAAAGCAGGTACCTCGCAGCCTCAAAGCGTTCTTTCAAGTGTATGTTTTGAACCAAGAGTCACCCCTGCAGCACAACACTTGACAATTATCTCAGTGCCAGGCCCATTCAAGGCAACAGCAAAGACACTTACGAGTAGATGGCATCTTGTAACGTCTCAGACACTGTGCCTGCCGCCCAGGCTTCCTCGCCCCACCCCAGTATCCAGAGGGCAGACACCCAGACTTCAGAGACCCTAAATATCAACCAGGCCAAAGGAAGCACTGCTCTGGGAGGCTGTTTCATGGATAAAGCAATGGCCTGTGATAGGCTCAATCCTGTGGCCACACGTGGTGCATGAGAGGGCCCTGGCCAACACCTTGAAGTGCAAATGAAGTCACCCTAAGAGTGGGGATGTGGTCAGAATGGGACACACCCCAAACAGAAGCCAAACTGTCTTCACCTTGAAGACCTCATCTTTAATTAAAGAGACCTGGTTGTATTAGGAAGACACTAACACTATCCCGGAGATCTTTATCAGCTGTCGCATGCTTGGATGGAATATGAATAGTAAAGCCGGAGCAAACATTGAATTCCCACTTTCCTTCCAGGTAGTCTGCAAGTCAAACTGACATTCTTTTTATAACCTATATGGCCAAAATCATTAACTGTTTCAGTTAAATGGGTGAGCGGCTGTCAAAAGGAGACTATTGTATCCAGAGATGTCAAGATGATGAATGTGATTCTAAGAATAGCAGCAGGTCTCTGCACACTTAAGTCACTTTTAAGCATTATCTATAGTTCCTGTAGCTCTACTGATCAATGCACAGAAACTAAGATAAATTCATCATTTTTTGCCAATTGGATCTACCTTTCTAGCCAACTTACTGCATCTGACCAGCGGAAATGAAGCTGTGGGGCAGGAATTCTGGACAGTAATTTGTTACCAGTACTAAGGGCAGAACCATCGTTTCTCATGCGCAATGGTAACAATACCAAGGGTCGACTCCCTCGTGCCCTAACAATGACAGGTGCACCTGAGGAACCCTGATGGTGCGACCAGTCTACTCACATTCCTAACTCTAAGTGGCACCAGGTCATCTGTGACAGGTGCATAAGTGAGAATGTGATCACGCTCCTAGGAAACAAGCTCTACAGCAAGGCTGACTGCAAAGGAATCAAAATAGACTTTCAAAAGCAAAGTCCACCACAAGATGTTTTGCCACACTTAATTTTCTGACATTTTTATAATATTTCTAGCCTGTATTTCACTATGGCATTGACACAGCTTGCAAAAACCCTGGCTGCTGAAATACTATTTAGACTACTGCAACCAAAAACTAACTTCTTCAAAACCTTCTACTTGGCATCCTGGTTCACTTATAAGCCCTCTCCTTTACAGTATGAAAACAGTAATTACATTTAAAGTAATTAGCAGGACATTTGTTGAAATACGTGTTAAATAGTTAACTCTAAAACAAAACTCTAAAACTAAATTCCTAAACGTATCTATCTGCACTGACATGCTCTATGTAAAAACAGTCTATCTGCCTTAGTTGAGGAAAGGTTATAATTTTGACAAAGAAATGAGTGGGGAGATAATCACAGTTAACATGGATGTATTGTAACAGTACACTCATCAAAAGCAGCAAATGAACACTGACACAATACTGCCCCCTCTCATCTACATGCCCCATTCAGACTTTACCAACTGTTATCAAATGCTCCTAATAGCAAACAAACAAGATAACAAACAAGTTCTTCCATTTCCAGATCCAGCCCATGGCCATGGAGTGCATGTATCTGCCACAACTCTTCATTTTCTTGGCAGTTCCTCAGTCTTCCCTTGTCCCCTAGGTCTCCGGCATTCTCGAAGGGTACAGATCAGTTATTTTGTTGAGCATCATCAACTTGGGTCTGAATGCTCATTAGATTCAGGTGAGGCATTTTTAGCAGCAGGATCACAGAAATCATGCTGTTTTCTCAATAATTTGCACTAAGAGCCATGCAGTGTCAATTAGTCCAATTACTGGTGATGTTAATGTTGATTGCATATGTCAAGTTTGTCCAAACTCCAGTTACTATTTCTCTCTTTAAACATGAATTTTGTGGGGACACACTTTTTGGGACTATAAATGATCTAGTTCTTCATACAATTTTTACTTGTTGGTTTTAGCACCCACTGGTGTTTCTTGCAGGAATAAATTATAACTGCTGTGGCTGCCAAATGGTGATTTTCTAATTCTAAGATTCTTTCCTACATTAATTATGTGAGTTTACTGTTGGAAGAACTTTCCCTTCTTGCCTACGTACTCGGTTACCTCACTATGGATGCGGGAGTTTCTGTTATTCAATGGATTATATTCATTACTAGCATTATTTATTTTGATGTTCCAGTGATCTCAGATGTGGCTTCTGACCCACCATTCTCTGAGCACGCAGCAAGATCTTTCAGCCTCATGTTGTATTTTCCAAAGAGGCCTGGTTCCTTTTAGTGGAGAATAGTATCTAGAAACAGCATCTGGGAGTTAAATGTGTTCTTCAGTTAGTGGCATGTAACTCTCCCAGGCCCTCTCTCTGGCCAGAGTTGGAAGATACGTATGTGCACACACACACGCATACACACACGTACAAGTGTATTTCTCTCTGTGTCTGTCTACATATATTGAAAATAGGAGTTCACACCAATACCATCAATTCTATCCAACAGCACAGGATTCATTCCGGCCTTCGCTCTTTCCTTATATCTAACTCTGTACACCTTGATGGATTTTTTACAAGGTAAGCACATGTACATCAAGAAATAAAGCATTACTAGCTCCTCAGAAATTCCTCTTTGTCCCCTTCCTGTCACTACTGTCCCCTCCCCTCCAGGATCACTACCACACTGGCATCTAATACCACAGATTAGTTTATTGTGTTTTGAACTTTTATATAATAAAATCATACCATATCTACTGTTTTATATCTGGATTTTTCACTCACATTATGTTTGTGAAGTTTATCTACACTGCATGTAATTGGAGCTTATTTGTTCACAGTGATGTAAGGTATTGTATGATTATACCACAAAATCTATTCTATTGTTGATGGGCAGTTGAGTATATTTCAGTACTATTACCAAAAAGTTTAGTTTTTTTTTTTTTAAAGACAGGGTCTTGCTCTGTCACCCGGACTGGTGTGCAGTAGCACGATCACAGTTCACTGCAGCCTCAAACTCCCTCGGCTCAGGTGATCCTCCCACCCCAGCCTCTAGGGCAACTAGAACTACAGGCATGCGCCACCACACCCGGCTAATTTTTTGTATTTTTTTGTAGAGACAGGGTTTTGCCATGATGTCAAGGTTGGTCTCAAATTCCTGGCCTCCAGTAATCCTCCCACCTCAGCCTCCCAAAGTGTTGGGATTACAGCTGTGAGCCACCACACCTCACCAGATTCTAGATCTGTGTGTGTGTCTTTTGGTAACATCTCTATGCATTTCTGTTCGATGTATACTTTAGGAACAAAACTGCTGAGGCATAGAGTACATTGTTCAGCTTTAGCAGATACTGTCAGTTTTCTTTTTTTTTTGTTTTTGAGACAGAGTCTCCCTCTGTTGCCCAGGCTGGAGTGCAGTGATGCAATCTTGGCTCACTGCAGGCTCCACCTCCCAGATTCATGCCACTCTCCTGCCTCAGCCTCCCAAGTAGCTGGGACTACAGGCGTCTGCCACCATGCATGGCTAATTTTTTTGTATTTTTAGTAGAGACGGGGTTTCACCGTGTTAGCTAGGATGGTCTCGATCTCCTGACCTCGTGATCCGCCCGCCTCAGCCTCCCAAAGTGCTGGGATTACAGGCATGAGCCACCACGCACGGCCGAAACTGTCAGTTTTCTAAGGTGGTAATACCAATTTAGACAACCTTTGAGTGAAAATATAACCAAAAAGAGGAGTAACTATTGTGTGTTAGCTTCATGGTAGTAGAGCAATAATTACATGAAACACAGAAAAATGTTCATAATATACCCTTGGGTGAGAAGAATCTGACAACAAAGCTGGGTATTCAGCTATACAGAAAACACCCATTTGTTCTGTGAGGGAGGAAGAAGCCTTTAGTTTTTGAACTGAAATGTTATTTTCATCATTAAAAATGTACATATATGACTGACATAACTGGGAAGAACACTCTGCCAATACATACACCCAATTCAAAAAGGTAGTAGTATGTATCAAAATAAAATTCCTCATGCGGTCAGTAGAACAGAAGCAGGCTATGAATTGCATGAACATAGTACAGGCTAAGCATCCCTAATCCAAAATGTTCCAGAATCTGAACTTTTTGGGCACCAACATGATGCTCAAAGGAAATGCTCACTGGAGCTTTTTGATTTCACACTTTCAAATTTGGGATGCTCAACCAGTAAGTATATTCCCAAATCCGAAGTCTGAAACAATTCTGTGGCCCCCAGCATTTCGGGGAAGGGCTGCTCCACGTGTGCAACAGAAAGTGTTAATAGAAGGAAAACAAGTGAAGCTTGAGTTAAAATACTTCCCTGTGTCTGACTTGGGAGGCAAAGGGGTCTACAGGTTTACTTGGGGATCTGTTGTATCTAACGACCTGCTGTCTGCATCTGCATCAGGTTATCCACACTGCTTCCTTTCCATGTCCCAGTGATTTTGTTTTCTTACCTCTGCATGAGGAAAAGGTGGTTCTGGAAGATACACCTTACTCTGTTTGTTGTGACAAAGCCTATTAAAGAGGAAAAACACAGCAGCATGTGAGGAAGAGCACATGGTGGCATCTGTTGCCACCTAGAGGCAGCAGTGCAAATATTAAATACTGAAATTTATTAAAAATTTCCTGCCAGCGAATTTCCCCGTGAAAGAAAGGCAGTGCCTACAGAGCACAGACATATTTTGTATTTTTTTAAACTTTAGAAAATTTCTCAATACATTTTTTATTAAAATATAAACTTGTTATTTTGGAATAATTTTAGATTTAAAGAAAAGCTGCAAAGACAGTACAGAGTTCCCATGTCCCCTTCACCCTATGTCCCCAGAGTTAACATCTGATATGACTGGCACAGTCATCAACTAAGAAATTAACATCAAGACGTGACAATCAACTAAACTCCAGACTTCATTCAGATTTCACTCGTTTTTCAATTCATGTCCCTTTTCTGTTCCAGGATCCAATCCAAGATACCACAGTGCATGTAGCTGTGATCAGTTTCACAAAGAAAGTGATCTACACCTTGAGACATGGCTTCTGTTTTTGTCTATGTACTCTTTTTTTTTTTTTGAGACAGAGTTTTGCTCTTGTTGCCCAGCTGGAGTGCAATGGCGCAGTCTCGGCTCACTGCAACCTGTGCCTCCTGGGTTCGAGCGATTCTGCTGCCAAAGCCTCTCAGGTAGCTGGGATTTCAGGCTACAGGCACCCGCCACCATGCTTGGCGAATTTTTGTATTTTTAGTAGCGACGGGGTTTCACCATGTTGGCCAGGCTGGTCTTGAATTGTTGACCTCAGGTGATCTACCCGCCTTGGCCTCCCAAAGTGCTGGGATTACAGGCGTGAGCCACTGTGCCTGGCCCACACACTCTTTTTAACAGCAGCATTGTTAACTCCAACGAGAGAAGAACAAAGGATCGTGGGCTAGAGACACTGTGAATGTTTTTGGTAATTTACGTTTGCTTTTTCCTAGTCAGTTATGACTTTACAATACTGAGATGTCTGGATAAAGCAAATGTGGCAAAAAGTTTAGTTGATAAATCAATGTATGTGAGTGTTGTGCAGGTTTGACATTTAAAAAACTGTCCTACTTAGAGGGGAGGAGCTCAGGGCTTCAGGGCTTGGATTTTGTATTAATACACTGTATCTAATTTTTCCTACCCTTATTTCATTTAACTGTGGTTTAAAAAAATCACTGTATACCCTACTTGGAAGATATAAATATGGAAGAGCAAGATGCTTTTGGAGGGTTACCTTATATTATCTAAATAGATACTAGTTCTGTCTTTACTTCTAGCTCAGGGAGACAAACATAAGTGCTTGGTTCTAAACTTATTTTTATTGTTCCAAAGGACATTATCCTACATCCATCAAAGGCAGAGATTAGGGATACAGAAGAGATTACAATATGATTAGAGATTGTGAAGCCCACCTACATAACACTTAGGCCAGTTCTGCTAACAGATCCTTCATGCTCTGCTCTAGAATCTTCATGCAGGCACAGCAGACAGCCACCCACCCCCTTTCTAAGACAGAGGTTGAAGGACCTGATTAGAGTTTGCTTCTTCTGGGGGTAGCTGCTGGAGTTCAAAAGGAGATCTGTGTATACCAGATTATCAGAAGAGTGAAGAATAAATGATGCTTCCAGGATCATCTCTAACTGGGAATGTGACAGACCCTCCGGCTCCCTGATGGCCAGACCTCAGGTACCACACACTCTTCCACTGCTTGTTCAACAAAGGATCAGAGCCAGGCGCTGTGGCTCAGGCCTGTAATCCCATCACTCTGGAAGGCCAACGTGGGTGGATCACTTGAACCCAGGAGTTTGAGACCAGCCTGGGCAACATGATGAAATCTCGTCTTTACAAAAATTAGCTGGGCATGATGGTGACACCTGTAGTCCCAGGTACTCAGGAGGCTGAGGTGGGAGGATTGCTTTGAGACCAGGAGGCTGAGGCTGCACTGAGCCGTGATCGTGCTATTGCACTCCAGCCTGGGTGACAGACTGAAAGCCTGTCTCAAAAACCAACCAACCAACCAACCAACACTCCAAACCCCACAAAAGATCAGAGAGGTCTGTCAAGAGCTATTCCCTCCCATCTCCATCCCCTGCAAAAACAAAACCAACCCAAACAACCAAGCCCCTTAGCTTGGAGCAGGGACAGACACTGGATAGCAAGGGGCTGGGCTTCTGCAGGCATCAAAGCAAGACCATGCAGAAGCCAGAGCAGAACCCATGAGAATGGGAAACACAGAGCCAGGGAACCAGAGTGGCAGGGAGTAAGCCCAGGACAGCAGGCCGGGCCTGAGGCTGAGCACAGAGCAGCCAGGCTGTGAGGCACCCATTCAGAACACCAAAGAGGAGACGAAGCCAAACGTCAGAACAGGCTGTGGTGGTCCTGGCGTGGGGGCCTGGGACTTGCTAAGTTAATGCAAGTCTGGAGCTAGCAGCTATCCATTTTGGTAACTGAGTTCCTTATTTAGGGAGAAAGGGTGCTTTTCAGCAAGGCTGCATGAAAGAGAACAGCACAGTGAAACAGAAATACAGAGAAATCTCCCAGGCTCAGATTCCCCTGCCTCAACTTTCTGAGTAGCTGGAACTACGGACATGCACCACCATGCCCTGCTAATATTTTAATCTTTTGTGGAAATGAGGTCTTGCTATGTTGCTCAGGCTGATCTTGAATTCCTGGTCTCGAGCAATCTTCCCGTCTTGGCCTCCTAAAGTGCTGGGGTTATAGGTGTGAGCCATCCTGACTGGCCTCTTTCTACTTCTTTAACTATTTGTCTTCACACTTTTCCTAAATATTTGTTCTCTACCGACCCCCAAAATGCAGGCATTACTTAAGTCCATCCTTTTCCCACTGCCTGTTCTTCTAACCTGAAATCCTCTCCCCAGGCAATCCCATTCATTCTTGTGGCAATCCCAGCCACTCACAACTACCTCAATGCTGAGGACACCCAACCTGTGACTCCAGCCTGGGCTTCTCAGATCTTTGAACTGGACAAGTTTCACCTGCACGTCCCCTGCCTCAGGCACCGTGAATGCCCTCAGGGACAAAACCAAACTAAGCTAACCATCCTTGCTGTATGCACCTACCCTTCCTTTATAGAATCTATTTTGTTTGGGGTCAACACGATCTACCACACTAGAAACTGCAGTGTCAATCTCGATTGCTACCATTTCTGTGTCAAGTAACCAGTAAGTACTGCCCGTTGTATTTCCTAATCGCCTCTCAAATCGGTTCCTGCTTTCCTTTCCTCCAGGATGGTAGAGACTGGAGTCTTCTGTCCCTCAGCCTCTGAAAGACTATTGTCTTATACTTCAGTTTCACCCACTCCCACCACCCCCAACAAACTTCACATAAATGCAGAAGGCTCTATATAAAATGCACATATAATCATGTTCATTTCCTGCTTAAAATCCTCCAATGAATCCCTACCATGGACAGGATCCCTCCAGCCTCGTACCCTGCCACTCCCCACCCTGAACTTCATACTGAAACAATAAAGAACTATGGATAGTTCTCTGAACGAACCAAACCATTCAAACCTCCCATCTATGTATTGGCCTGTGTTATCCTCTTGACCCACACTATCACCCCCCAGCAGCCCACCCAGCTCATCCTTAAGTAGGGTTTCTGTCTGGCTGATTCTTGGTCATTCTTCAGGAGCACCTCCTTCCAGAATGCCTTTCTTAAACCCCCAAATGGGGTCACCACCCCTTCTCTGAATACCATAAACATATACCTAGGTGTGTGCGTGGGGATGTGTGTATATATCTCCATCAGATTATTTCCAAGTGGTAAGAGGTTTACATAGCTGCCTCTTCCTTCATGGTACACATTCCTCAAGTCAGGGACCTCTTTGTATCCTCAGTGCTTTGGCACTTAAAGGTTTATGGAATGAACTAAATAAAACTATAGATGGAAACAAGAATAATATGATCTCTGAGTTTAGGAGTCTATGGGAGGAATATTTGAAAGGCTTAAAAGACAGAGACACGTCTCATGTCTCAGCATGGGAAAACTACTGCAAAGATGCTGATTTGTAATTTATAGGTTTTGTGGACTCAAAAAAATATTCTGAAAACTGGCAAAGTGATTCTACAATTCTTATACAAAAATAAGTAAGCAAAAATAGCTCCAATAATTCTGACGAAGAGAAATAATAGAGAAATGTACTTTACCACTGAGTACAATTATAAGTGAGGCTGCAGTTATTAAAATATATTGGCAGTATATTGGCCAAAGAATGAATGGATCACTCAATCAGGGTAGTCTAGAAACAAAATCTAGTACATATGAAAGTCTGGCATATAACATTAATACAAGTCAGTTGAAAAAGTTAACATTATTCAGTAAATAGTACTTGGACAGGTAACTACATGACTATTTGGGAAAAAAACAAAGTTAATGCTTCTCTTCATACTCTATACTAAAACACATTCCAGATAAAATAGTTAAGGGATGATATAAAAAAAGAAAGTAAGAAGCCACAATAAAACTGAAAGAAAGTATGTTTAGCCAAGTGACACCTATCAGGCAAGAATTTTCTAAAGATAATATCAACAGAAGAAACTGCAAAAGAGACTAAAATAATCAGTATAAAAAACTAAAAAAACTTACTGCAAAAAAACAAACAAAAAACCAAAGGCCTAAATGCAATGTGGGACCCTGGATTGGATCCTGAACAGAAAAAAAAAAAAAAAAAATTGTTGAGAAACTGGTGCAATCACAATAAACATCAGAGTTAATAATAATGTACTAATGTTATTTAGGCCAGGCATAGTGGCTCACGCCTGTAATCCCAGCACTTTGGGAGGCCAAGGGGGGTGGATCACCTGGTCAGGAGTTCGAGACCAGTCTGGCCAACATGGTGAAACCCTGTCTCTACTGAAAAATATAAAAATTAGCTGGGCATGGTGGTGTGCACCTGTAATCCCAGCTACTTGGGAGGCTGAGGCAGGAGAATCACTTGAACCCAGGAGGCGGAAGTTGCAGTGAGCTGAAATCGTGCCATTGCACTCCAGCCTGGGCGAGAAGAGCAAGACTCTGTCTTTTTTTTAAAAAAAAAAAAAAAGGTACTAACGTTATTTTAAAAATTTGGATGAATGAACATGGTCACGTGAGACATCAACATTAGGGGAAACCAAGTAAGAGGTATACAGGAACCCTCTGTACGATCTGTGTACTTCTCTGTAAATCTAAAATCATTCCAAAGTAGTAAGTTTATTATTTAAAAATTGGAAAAAAAAAACAAAGACAAAAATGTGCCAAAATAAGAAAAAAAAGTCTACCTAAATATATCTTTAATACATATATAAGGAGTTCAAATAAATGTATGAGTGATGTACAAAACCTCTAACAAGTAAATGGGCAAGAAGAGAACGATTTACAGAAAAATCTTTCTGGAAAGCAATTTAGATTCAGATAATAAGCATTAAAAACTATTTATACCCTTTGTTCCAGTAATTCTACTTTTAGTAATTTACCTAAAGCAAAAGATGTCATCATATATACAGAGATATTAATTGAACATTTGTTACGAAAAGCAAAAAAATTGGGAAAAGCCCTTCCATCCAGTAGTAAGAAATAGTTAACTACATCATACTATATACAAATGATGTACAAATGATGAATAATGTAGTCATGTAAAATTTATGTTCTTAAAGATTTGATGCTTTAATATTTATTTATTTTTTTTTCTTTTGAGACGGAGTCTTGCTCTGTCACCCAGGCTGGAGTGCAGTGGCTCGATCTCGGCTCACTGCAAGCTCCGCCTCCCGGGTTCACACCATTCTCCTGCCTCAGCCTCCTGAGTAGCTGGGACTACAGGCGCCCGCCACCACAACTGGCTAATTTTTTGTAATTTTAGTAGAGATGGGGTTTGACCGTGTTAGCCAGGATAGTCTCAATCTCCTGACCTCGTGATCCACCCACCTCAGCTTCCCAAAGTGCTGGGATTACAGGCATGAGCCACTGTGCCTGGCCTCTAATATTTAATTTTTAAAAGCAGGATTCAAAATTAAATATTCAGTAAGATACTGATAAAGGAAAAAGAAATACATCAGAATGCTAAGAGTGGTAAGTTATTTCTGGATAGCAGGATTATGGGGTCAGTTTTTTTTTTTGAGATGAAGTCTCCCTTTGTTCCATGCTGGAGTACAAAGTCGTGCTCTCGACTCACTGCAACCTCTGCCTCCCAGGTTCAAGTGATTCTCCTGCCTCAGCGTCCCAAGTAGCTGGGATTACAGGCACCCACCACACGCCCGGCTAATTTTTGTATTTTAGTAGAGATGGGGTTTTGCCATGTTGGCCAGGCAGGTCTCAAACTCCTGACCTCAGGTGATCCACCCGCCTCGGCCTCCCAAAGTGCTGGGGTCACAGGTGTGAGCCACTGTGCCTGGCCGGGGTCAGTTTTTTTTTTTTTACTGTCTTCTGTAATTTAAATTTTTTTCTATGGTAAACACATATTACATGTATATTAGAAACTAACAAATATCTAAAAACCAGAAACACAAAAACAACCTCCTCTCATTTTTGTATTCTCGACTTCTGTTGAATAAAATAGTCCAACAACATAAAACATATGTGGTGGGTGAAAACTGGACTTGAAGAGTGCACACCCTGCTGGGATCCAAGCACAGAAGCCCACAGGGCTGGCCCAGGGAGTTATCTTCTTCAGTATTTTTATTAAGGATCTGGAAGCAGAAATTCAGAGCACACTGATGAAATGTGCAAGTGATACTGAGGGTAGACTGCTCATTACTCAAGATGACCTTCCTCTGTTGGGAAAAATGAGACCCTGTTCACAAAGGATAAAATTCACTGGGTACCACTAAAAAGTGACAAAGGGCTGGGCGCAGTGGCTCACGCCTGTAATCCCAGCACTTTGGGAGGCCAAGGCAGGCGGATCACCTGAGGTCAGGAGTTTGAGAAGAGCTGACTAACACGGTGAAACCCCGTCTCTACTAACAATACAAAAATTAGCCGTGCATGGTGGCGGGTGCCTGTAATCCCAGCTACTCGGGAGGCTGAAACAGAATTGCTTGAACCCAGGAGGCAGAGGTTACAGTAAGCCAAGATTGTGCCACTGTACTCCAGCCTGGGCGACAGAGCAAGACTCCGTCTTAAAATAAACAAACAGAAAAAAAACGCTACAGAGAAGAATAATTTGTACATAGGATAGAGAAGCCTGTATGAGTCTAAACACAGGTGGGGTTTAGAAAAAAAGACCACAGAAGGGAATGAAAAAAGTACTTTAAAAAAGCAAGGGTTGGGAGCAGCATAATTGAATATGTTACGAGAAGGTGATGCACAAATTCCTTTTTAATTAGAAACTCAGTACATGCTGTGTCTATCTGGTTACCTCACGACTAAAAGGATTAAATGCACCCTAGACTGCCTGTGTCACAGTCCCAGAACGTTTGGGAAGCACCATTCTAAGGCACCATTGGGATATTGTACAAGTTATTTCCCACTTCTCCCTTTATTTTTGGTCAGGTAAGTTACATTCAAACATGCATCTAAATAACTCTAAAAAGGTTCACTAACTTCGTATTGTTTAATATTTTGCCAACTCTAGGATTTGATCAATTTTCTGATGTAATAAAATTTTGTCAAATATCATACTATTGCAACTTTAAAAAATCTAGTTTTTCTTCTCAGATTTGGTACTATACATTTTAGACAACATGAGCTTGGGCTTGAAAAATTTTTTTAACTTTTAGAATGTCATTTCACTGAGTAACAGGCAGAGGGTGACATTTGAGAAGTATATAAGATTTTTGTTACCAATTTTGAAAGTGCTGGGCTAAGGTAAGTCTCTGCCTTACATGCTTCCCTCTTTGACAACTATTATTCTAAACTTAGCAATGCCACAGTTTTGGCTTTTAATAATGCAATCTTATCACAGAAAGAAAAACAAAATGAAATTTCCATAGTAATGTGAGAAAAAACAGGATTATTTTTATTCTTACTGCTTGAATGTCCTGAATCAAATAAAATTCATAGAAAAAAACTACTGACATACCACTCAGCAAAGATCTGGGAAAACTCCAGTGAACTGTTGGCCACAGGGGAGATGAAGTAGAGGGGGACGCTGGAGAGCCCAGCTGAGTCGATGTACTGATACAGGCACTCCAGGAGGTCATAGATCACTCCAGAAGGGTAGCAGGGAACCAACACGTTTCCTCCATTCCGGACTGTCAGAGCTAGAAAAGTGGATGCCAGAGGAGAAAAAACATCGTATCAAGAGGGCAGTGTTATAGACTGTAACTTGTAAAATAAGATTTGCACTTGTTTACCAACTTCTGTTTTTATGATTCACTCGCCTGTCTAATAACCTGCTTCTTTTGAAGAACACATCAAAGCAGGGGATGCTATAGGCTGATACTGATTTTCTCATCACTGTCTAATCTAGGTCCCTGGGAATAGAGCATGTGATTAGGGGTCTGGGTTTTTACCAATGGCAGCAGAGCTTCAGGACAGAGCCTCCAAGCTCCTTCCTGTTTTAGATCCTGCTCAAAAATTTGCTGGATTTGTCTCTGAACGTGGCTGAATGACATATAAGGAAATAGGCCAAGTTTTTCTGTTTGAGTAATATTTGTCTGCAGGAGTTAGTAGTATTTTCTTTCATTAACGTTTGTCTGCAGGAAAATCCCCTATACTTTAAGTACTTAGGCTCACCTAGATGCTGTAACTTGAGTGCTAGTGGACTTGCTATTGCTAGAGTATGGTATTAAAGTAGGGTACAGTGGAGAAAATCAACATAACTGGTCATAGCTCAAGAGCCTGGCTCAAATCCTACCTCTGTCCCAACCCACAGGACCACAGGAAAGCCACTACAACCTTCCCTGACCTCAGTTTCTGCATCCGTTACACGAAAAGAATGAATGAGATCAGTAATTTTCAAGCTTCAGTTTGTATGGAAAATGTCAGAGAATATGTTGAAAATGCAACTTTTCTTCTGGGTGTCTCCTTTCCCCAGAGATTCTGACTTACCAGGTAGGGCCCCCAAATTTGCATTTTTAATAAGTAATCCCATGGGTCTTAAGGAATGTGGTTAGTGGACCCCACTTTGGGAGACTGAATTAGAAGTAAGGTTCCTTTCAAGCCTAAAGTTCTTCGAGTAGATGATTCTAGACTATAAACAAACATACAAACCAAGACTATTTGAGATTAGTCCAATTATTTTTCTAAGGTAAAAATAAATTACCTTTGGGTTAGTATCAAAGAGCAAAAACAGACTATGTTTATTAGCATGGCCAAGTGAAATTTCTAAGAACAGTGCCTTCCATGTAAATATAAGAAGATGACCACTTCTTCTTCCTAGAGCAGAAGTAGTATCACTTAAAGTTGCTAGAGCTGAAGGTCTGAGCTCATTAACTTAGCTGTTATGGACTGAATGTGTGTGTCCCCCACAAGATTCTTATGTTGTAGGCCTAACCCCCACTGTGATGGTACAGAGAGGCAGGGACTTTGGGAAGTGATCAGGTTTAGATGAGGTCACAAGGGTGCAGGCCCCATGATGGGATTCATGCCCTCGTAAGAAGAGAAAAAGAGGCTGGGTACGGTGGCTCACACCTGTAATCCCAGCACTTTGGGAGGCCGAGGCGGATGGATCATGAGGTCAGGAGTTCGAGACCAGCCTGGCCAACATAGTGAAACCCCGTCCCATCTCTACTAAAAATACAAAAATTAGCCGGGCACGGTAATGTGCACCTGTAGTCCCAGCTACTCAGATTTAGTGAGTTATATCTGAAGGAAAATAAATTTCTTACAGGTAGAAAATGCCCCATACCTCTCTTAATTTAGCCTTTCTCCAAAAGAAGAAAGAATAAAACCAATCAAATATTAGTGGGGAAAAAATATACCTGTTTGGCTGGGTGCTGTGGCTCACACCTGAAATCCCAGCATTTTGGAAGGCCAATGTGGGCAGATCGCCTGAGGTCAGGAGTTCCAGACCAGCCTGGCCAACATGGTGAAATCCTGTCTCTATGAAAAATACAAAAATTAGCCAGGTGTGGTGGCACATGCCTGTAGTCCCAGCTACTCAGAAGGCTGAGGCAGGAGAATCACTTGAACCCAGGAGACGGAGGTTGCAGTGAGCCAAGATCATGCCACTGCACTCCAGCCTGGGTGACAGAGCAAGACTCTGTCTCAAAAACAAACAAACAAACAAACAAACAAACATACATATATATATATATCTGTTCACTGTATTGCTGTTGTGAGTTCAAAGTGTAACACTCTTTTCTGTGCTATTATTTGCAAAGATGTACTGCCTCCCTTCTTTGACAACTGCTACCCTGTAAGCACTCCTTCCCGCATTATTGTAAAATAGTATATTTATTATTATTATTATTTATTATTATTATTTTTTGAGACGGAGTCTCGCTCTGTTGCCCAGGCTGGAGTGCAGTGGCCGGATCTCAGCTCACTGCAAGCTCCGCCTCCTGGGTTCACACCATTCTCCTGCCTCAGCCTCCCGAGAAGCTGGGACTACAGGCGTCCGCCACATCGCCCGGCTAGTTTTTTGTATTTTTAGTAGAGACGGGGTTTCACCATGTTAGCCAGGATGGTCTGGATCTCCTGACCTCGTCTCGGCCTCCCAAAGTGCTGGGATTACAGGCTTGAGCCACCGCGCCCGGCCAGTATATTTATTATTGTAAAATAAATGCAAGATAGAGCATCCAACATAAGATGAGAGATGGTTGCACACCTAGGTTGCTGCAGAATTCTCCCACCATGCCATCTGGGTTTGCAGTGGGGATCTGGGTAAGCCCTGTCAGGACAAGAACATCGCTGTTTTTGAGAGAAGCTTGGTCCATGGGCTGAAAAAGAACACAGAAATATGGTTGGTAATTTTAAAAGGAGCATTACCTGCAAATAGTGAAAGAATAAGAGAACACAGACATTGCTCTTTCTATGTTGAACCCATCATCGAGTTCTCTTACGTTCTCTAAGGAATAGTCTGTCCTTAACCATTGGCTGCCTAAGTTGGGTGGGGACTGATGGCAGGAGGCAAGAGGAAGTTTTACGCAGGGATGAACAAGTTCTGTATCTTCACTGGGGCAGTGATTATATCAAAATTCAGTTTTACACATTTAAGATCTTTATGTTTCACCATATATACATTTTACCTCCATTAAAACAAGGTATCTTGTATTTCTGTAATGCTTTCTTCGTTTCAAAATGCTATCTCACATGTCATCAGTGGTTCTCAAGCTTCATGTGAGTCAGAATCCCCTGGAGGGTGTGCTAAAACACGGATTGCTGGGTCCCTCCCAGAGTTTCAGATGCAGGTTGGGATGGGGCCTGAGAATCTGCATTTTCACATGTTCCCAGGAGATGCTGCCATTGCTGGCCTGGGGGATCACACTTTGAGAAGCATACATTATAGAATTTGATTCTTAAAATTTAACTCTGAAGCACAGGAAGTAAGCATACACTATGGGAATATGGAATTTGGGACTCAAAGAGGTAAGGAGATTTACACTAAATCCCAGTGGCATAGAAGCCATGAAGAACCCTGGATTGGGAACTAGAAGGTCAAATCTACTCCCAATTCCATGACCAGCCTCATGACCTCAGTCATGGCTCTGAGCTGAGTTTCCTATAAAATGGGGCTATTTCTTGACCCATCTCCCTTAGATGACTTCTGTAAGTCTCATAGGTTAACATCCATGATCTTCTTGTGAACTAGGAACTCCCAGGGCACACTACTATGTGATTCTTAGGATGCTGTGTTTTTATTTTTACTCACCACAGCTTGAATTTAATTTTGATTGTTTTCCAATCATTTCAAAAAATATTACCCTTTCTAAATAAATTAGGATTAAAATAAGAAACCAAAATGAGGGCCCATGGATTAAGAAGCTGGAGAGCTCACAGGAGAGCTCATAAAGATTTCCATCTGAAATGCATCCTCTCCTCGTCTCCATTGAAAATACCCAGTGGATCATCAGAAGAAAAAAGCTAGCAACACAGTTTACTATGAAGGCCTATCCCTCTTTTTTCTGTCCCACCCAATTTCGCAATAAATAAAATTCCAAATAATAGCAAAGTCTCAACATCTGCGTTGTGGTCTCCGAGGAGCTGTGCCTTGAGTATTTTCCTTTCACCTTCTATTATATATAAGCATGGATACATGAGCTTCATTATTTTTTAAATAACATAATTGTGGTCTTACGTTATAAGCAGCTTTATAACCTGAAAAACATTTAATATGAAAACAGAAAAAGGCCAGTGGTGAAGACAGCTATATGTGAATAGCTTCTATTTTCTATTTGCACAAGTATATTCACACAAGTATGTAAGAGCGTTTTCTCTGCTTGGGCAGAACTCATCTATTTGTACTTCTCCAACAAATACATATGCATCCATTGTTTCCAGAGAAGAGAGGAAGGTAAGTACAGGACAGCGATTCTTAGCAGATGTGTAAGGGGCCTCAGATGATTTCTCATGTGCGAGTATCAACTGGAAAGAAACCAGAATGGTGACAAAGGAACCAAGCATCAATGGGTAGCAGTTAGCTTAAAATGGCAACCATTTTATATGGACCTTGTTAGAATGAACCAATAATGATCCCGAGGGCTGAAGGGAGATGAGGGACTTTAGAGGATCCAGGAACCTTCTGAAATGGTATATACAATTCTGTGTGTGCCTGTGTATACTTGTCTTTTTTCTTCTCATCTTGGCTCACTGCAACCTCCACCTCCCGGGTTCAAGCGATCTCCTGCCTCAGCCTCCTGAGAAGCTGGGATTACAGGTGCTCACCACCAAGCCCAGGTAACTTCTGTATTTTTAGTAGGGAAAATTTTCACCATGTTGGCCAGGCTGCTCTTGTACTCCTGACCTCAAGCGATCTTCCTGCTTTGGTCTCCCAAAGTGCTGGGATTACAGTCATGAGCCACAATGCCCAGCCTCTGTGTATACTTTTCCATAAATTTAACTGGGTGGTGAAATGGGGCCATGATCCTAAAAAGATGAAGAACTGCTAATCCACACTTGAGCTCAGACATTTGAGGCTGCAGTGAGCTATGTGTGTACCACTGTGCTTTGGCCTGGCCGGCATTGCAAGACTGTCTCCCTCTCAAACAAAACAAAAGAACTACCGATCCAGATAAAAACATGTAACACAGGCAGGGCTCGGTGGCTCATGCCTGTAATCCCAGCACTTTAGGAGGCCGAGGCAGGTGGATCACAAGGTCAGGCACTGGAGACCAGCCTGGCCAACATAGTGAAACTCCGTCTCTACTAAAAATACAAATAATTAACTAGGTGTGGTGGCGGGTGCCTATAATCCCAGCTACTCGGGAGGCTGAGGCAGGAGAATTGCTTGAACCCGGGAGGTAGAGGTTGCAGTGAGCTGAGATCACGCCATTGCACTCTAGCCTGGGCAACAAGAGCAAAACTCCGTCTCAAACAAAACAAAACATGTAACACAGAGCAAACTCTGCAAACATCTCTGAAGCTTGGCCATCAGCATCTTCCTCTGAATATTAAAGGACCGCCAACACAGAAACAGAGGCAGTGCTACAGTACGAATGTCGCCGAGTGGGAACCATTTTAAGATACCTCATGATCAGGTCAGACTGGATGTTTGTAATTTTAGCCCTTAACTCAGAGACATTTCTCGTTGATTCCCAGGGCTACTGTGATGAAGCAGGCTTAAAAGGCTTTTAGTGACACTCTCCAAAGCAAGCTGACACCTCAAACATCTCCATTTCACCACCAAAGGGCAAATGTATAGATTACTGGTGTCAATGACCACTCACTTGAGTGCTGCAAACGGGAACATTTTGCTCAAACACACACACAAAGAAAAAGTCATCTTGTCCAAGTACCAACTTAAAATACCTTACAAAGTTGAAAGTCACAAGTGATTCTTCTTTTTGGTCACTTTGCAAGCTGGGGACCCCTGGCCAGCGACGCCCCACTCGGGCCTCACTCAGCCACACTGGTGTGCCCCAGCTTACCTGTTACTGCTTATACCTGTGTTCAGTAGTGTCCGAGCTCTTGTACAGCGCCCAAGAAGAATGAGAATACACTGAACATTAAAGGGCGAGGAGGGTGAAGAAGAATTTTATTGAGCGATGGAACAGCTCTTAGAAGAGAGGGGATGTGGGGGGTGGTCCCCCATCCCTGCAGTTGGGTGGTTCTCTCCTATTATTGACTGAGTCTGGGGTCTTACAAGCAGAGGATGCACAGTGCATGCTGATTGGTTAGTATGTAAAAAAGGTTAAAGCAAAGACACCAATAAAAGGTGAGTATCGCAGTGTAGAAAACTAAGTAGGAAAGGGTAGGTATATGTAAAATAGGTGAAGGGTGGGGATCAATCAGGGGAAAGCGCACCAAACAGAAAGATAAATTCTCAATCCAAGTCCGAAGATTTAACTTGTAGCTTGGCTTTCAGGCTTTAAACCGTCTTTGGCTTGGAGGTGTGGTTTCACTGGGTACCCATCCCATCTGCCCAGGCATTTGGCTGCCTCCTGTTGCTCTCACAAACTTGAGGAATAATATTTTCATAAACCCCAAGCCTAAGAGGGCTGTGGCCATGGGATCGGGCCTCTGATGCTTCATTTAGATTGAACACTTGGCACAAGGCATGAGAAGAAGACCTGGTCCCTAGAAGCTTATAATCCAGTTGAAGAAAACATTTATGCATAATTTTAGAAAAAGGATTTTTCAAAAAGCCACAGAAAGTATAACGCAAATTTTCAGTTTGCACTGAGTATACAGATGCCAAGAGGAATGCAGACTAGCAAGCTGCACCAGGCCAGGTGAGGTCAGTAACACATGGCTTTTGGCAGATGATGTTTTGCTCCAGTTTTCTTTTCTTCCTTGGCTAAGGAACTTAAGACTCAATTTCAACAGCCTGGGTCACTCACTGCCTTTGGAACATCTCCCAGACATCTCTCCCTTCCCCAATACCAAGTTGTCCCTTTAACATGTGCCCTGGGGCTTCTAATACTTTCTATCTCAGCACTGATCACTCCAAACTGAAAGTACTATTTACTTGTCTGTGTCCCTCACAGGACTCTGAAGCTCCGTGAAGGCAAGAACTTTGTTTCCCTGTTGCCTAGCAAAATGCCTGGCATACAGCATTTGCTAAAGAAACATTTGCTGAATAGATGAATAAATAAAAAGAACGTGGTCTGGTAGGAAACGTGAGAATTTCACACTGGGAAAGAGTGCAGTAGGAGTCAGGAAGGTGAGAGGAAGCATGACCACTGCAGGATGGAGAGTGTACTCTGGGCTAGAGAAAGGAGTAAAGAGAGTGCAATTGGTAAAGGACCAAAGTGGTCAGGATCATGCCCACTGACAGAGTGGGCAGTGACGAGTCAACCTTCTGAAGCAGCAAATGACATTCTGGTAACAGCAATTACAGGAGATTTTGCTAAAGGAGGTGGGTGAGAGCAAACAGAGAACATTTTTAAGGCCCCTGTAGCAGTCCAGACAGAGAGAAACAAATTATGTCATGGCAGGTGAGGAGATGGAAGCACCAGATCCACCTGACTGATCACCTGCACCCTGGAGAAAAGTTCTGCATGTACACATCTTTGCCCACTATTACCACTTCTGTAAATTTCATGTTTCTCCTATAGCCTAGCTTACTCTGTTCCCCAAAGTAGGGGTTTAGGAAATATCACTAACTACAGGAGGTAATGAATGAACAACTAAACAAATGCACCATAAATGGTATACTTTATTTCTGAGAGAAGGAAATATTCTGCAGAGAGAAGCTGTACAGCCAGATAAGACAAATAAGATAGAAAGCATGGAAAGAAACAGGTGGAGAGCCAGTAAATTGTCTGGTCTCCCCCTCCTTGCTTTGTGGGACCTACCTCCAACCAATCCATGGACTATTAGTAGCTCAGCTTACCTGCCGCCCTAGCCCCCCAAATATATTAGGTTTAATAGAGCTTCCAGATCAGGGCATAGTACTGCAGAAACAGCATAACATTTGGGGAAATTCAGGGGGAAGAAAACATTACAAAAAACAAAACAAACCTACCTAGCAACTGCCTTAGTTCTTAAAAATTTGATTCGGCTGGGCACGGTGGCTCATGCCTATAATCCCAGAACTTTGGGAGGTCGAGGCAGGTGGATCACTTGAGCCAAGGAGTTTGAAACCAGCCTGGGCAACAGGGCAAAACTCCATCTCTACAAAAAATACAAAAAAATTAGCTGGCATGGTGGTGTGCGCCTATACCTCTAGCTACTCAAGAGGCTGAGATGGGAGGATCTCTTAGGCTCAGGAGGCAGAAGTTGCAGTGAACTGAGATCATGCCCTTGCCCTCCAGCCTGAGTGACAGAGTAAGACCCTGTCTCAAAACAAACAAACAAACAAAAAACAAAACCCAAAAAACAAAAAACCTGATTCAAGAAATCCAAATTTAAGATATTTTCTTTAGATTTAAGAGAAGAAACTACATTACTGCCAGTCTTTGTTTATTTATTTCTTATTTATTTTTGGGACAGAATCTTGCTCTATTGCTCAGACTGGAGTGCAGTGGCGTGACCTCAGCTCACTGCAGCCTCAACCTCCTTGGGCTCAAGCGAGACTTCCACCTCAGCTTCCCAAGTAGCTGGGACCACAGGTGCATGCCACCATGGCCAGCTAAGTTTTGTACTTTTTGTAGAGATGGAGTTTTACCATGTTGCCCAGCCTGGTCTCAAACTCCTGGGCTCAAGCAATCCTCCTGCCTCGACCTCCCAAAGTGCTGGGATTACAGGCGCAAGTCACCAGGCCCAACCAGTGCCAGAGTCTTTAAGACTTCAAGAAAATGAGCCAATCGGAGCATTCCCCTGACCTTCAAAGGGAAAAGGATCATGAAGTACAGGTGTGGGAATTGTGCCAGCTCTAGGAGACCTTCTCATAGGCCAACCACCATCTTCCAACCCCATGGATAAGAAGGAATTCCCACAGTGAAGAATAAAACATCATAAGCTCAGGGAATGACTGGGTGGAAAATGCCAATTCATTTTCTTTTACTTCATTTCTTAAACAAATTCTTTCCAAAATTCTAAGCCAGAGATTCTTAACCTGAAAAATAACAATGGTCTTCTGAGGACTCCATAAACTCAGGGTCTCCAGAAATAAAAAGCGAAGTCTGTGTCAATGTGCATAAAAGTTTTATTACTTTTTCTGGAGTAGTTCTCATCAGATTATTACTATCAGGCTTTTGGTTAATGACCCACAAAATGTTAAGAACCACTGCTTGAAGGCAGACATCCCCCTGTGGAACCCTTGCTTTCAAATAATCTCTCCTCCCCTTCTTCCTCAAAGACACAGGAGCCTTAGAAACTAGGGAACCACGTGTCTTAGCTTCAAGGCCAAAAGTTACGTGGGAAGGAAACAGCCCACTGACTGGCTGTGCCTGGTTTTCCAAATTTATTCCTGGCCAGAGACCAAGGTGTTGGAGAGTCTTCAAGGCCTTCAGGTAAGAGCTAAAGGGGTAGGATGGGTACCTTTCCAGGTCTGTTTTGTGGTCAGAAGGATGAGAAAAGATCAAAACAATAAACAAACTAAACCTAAACACAAATGAAAACATACTGCCAAGAGTAACAACAAAATACTCTACCGTGCCCTACAATTTTCCATACTTCAAATCTTAGCCTGGTAAGGACATCAGTGTCACAATCTATTATAGATAAGTTTCTAAAACTAACCAGACCAGGCGTGGTGGCTCATGCCTGTAATCCCACCACTTTGGGAGGCTGAGATGGGTGAATCACTTGAGCCCAAGAGTTCAAGACCAGCCTGGGCAACATGGTAAAACCTTGTTTCTAAAAAAAAAAAAAAAAAAAAAAAATTAGCCAGATGTGCTGGTGCACTGTAGTCCCACCTACTTGGGAGGCTGAGGTGGGAGAATCATCTGAGCCTGGAGAGTTTAAGGTTGCAGTGAGCCATGATCACACCACTGCACTCCAACCTGGGCAACAGAGTGAGACTGTCTCAAAAATAAATAAATAAATTATAAAACTAAGCCCTAATGTCTAGGTATATGTAGCTTTTGCTATACTATGCTGGGGAGTTTCACATCTAAAACTCAAGTCTACCCCTGAAGTCAGGCAGAGTAGCCAAGAAGCTATTGAAATAATATGACTATTACGTTGCCTTTTCAAACCAACATAATACAAAATGTAGTATTCAAATACAGGTTCAAAAGTCACAAGCAAATCCATTCATTTGATTTCCACAGTCAGAAAGGCCACGACTTCAATTATCAAAAGTGCTTGCTAGTTATTGCCAATACATTTGTGGGATCTTTCCAACAGGTGCTGCTTGTGTTGTTCTATTAGTATTATTTTTAAACTGTGTCCTGGGCCCTCTTTCTGGGCGGACTATACAACTGTTTGAAATAAGTTTTTTTCAGGAAAAAAGTTTTAAACCATTTCAATGTCCAACAGTGAGAAAGAGTTAAACATTTCATGGTATATCCACGGGACAGAGCACTAGACAGGTATCATATGTCATGTGGTAGAATCCATGATGACCTAAGTAAAGTTCACTACACAGTTCATCAGAAAGAGCAGAAAAGCAGGCTGCAAATAGCTCTTAATGTTAGGATTCATACAATTTTTATCTTTTCTCTGAGATTTTTGTATTTTCCAAAATTACTACAATAAATACAAATTAAAATTTTCTAATCAGAAATAGAAGAAAATAATATTATTTCAAAATAAGACATCTACTATGACTCCTGACAAGACCACACATGGGCATGAGCTGCTGGCATGCTCCTAGAATTTATTTTTATTTTTATTTACTTATTTTGAGACAGGGTCTCACTCTGTGGTCCAGGCTGAAGCACACTGGTGCGGCCACACCTCACTGCAGCCTCAACCTCCCTAACTCAAGTGATCCTCCCACGTCAGCATCCCGAGTAGCTGGGACCACAGGCGTGTGCCACCACGCCCAGCTTCTTTTTTGATTTTTTGTAGAGACGGGTTCCACTATGTTGCCCAAGCTGGTCTCGAACATCCTGAGCTCAAGCAATCCTCCCACCTTGGCCTCCCAAGGTGTTGGGATTATAGGCGTGAGCCAATGTGCTCTGCCACACTCCCAGAATCTAAACTGAGATGACAGAGGTGCTCAGAAGCAAAGGCAGCTGACAAATGTGAGAAACTAAATCATAAATTCCTGGGGAATAAATTCCTGGGGAAACTAGGGGCCTTGGAATGAGGACAAAAGGGCAGGCAATAGCTTCTACTGCGGATGGAGGAGAGGTTGCGCAAAAACCCTTTGTCCTTTTTTCTTTCCTCCATATTACAGTTGGCAGATTGTGGCCGGTTCAACCCCCACTCTGTGAGGAAGGAAATGCCAGAACAGCGGGATGAAGGTTCACAGAACACTAAGCCACTCCTTGGTTGTTCCCTCACACCACAAGGGCAAAGTGGTGACAAGTCAGGGAGACACTCAGGAGAAACAATGTCTGAAGCAGAGATATGAGAGGAGGGGCCCTGAGGGTCAAGCAAGGAGAGCTCGCAGGGAATCAAACAAGACCACCAAGGAAGGCAGCACCTACTAAACATTGTGAGCTAAAATCTATCTCCACAGGGAGAATTAGTGAACCACAGTAGGAATATATGTATTACAATGTCCCAAAAAATATACAGAGGGAGATTAAAATGAGCAAGTGTAAAGAGAAACATCTAGAAATACTGTGAACAAAAGTATGTTTGTGTGAGGAGCAGCATGAATATGGCCGAGAATGAATTCAGGAGCTGGAAGATTTTTTTCAGGAGGCTTCATGAGGTAGATGGGAAATATACAAGAAAAAAGACATGCAATACACAAAAGTGTCAGTATCTATATACTAGAAATTCCATAAAAAGAAAAAGAAAATCAGCCAGGAGTAAGTAATTTAAAATATGACTAAGAAGTTTTTTAAGTTAAAGGAAACTGGAAGATCTCACAGACACTATATTAACAGGAAAAACACACATTGAAGACAAATCATTGTAAAACATACAAATATTAAAGTGAAAATTCTAAAAGCAGATCCCATATAATGGAACACAAATCTAAATGCCTTCAGAGTTCTTAACAACAACAAGTGATACAAGTGGAAAATGAAGTCGTATTTCCAAAGCTTTATCCTATCAAAGTTTTTTTGCCTTTGATTTTTAATCCATCCAAGCTATCATTTAAATGTGAGAAAAAATTAAAGACACTCTTAATAATCAAGGCCTCATAGGCTTACCACTTCAAGACCCTCTAGATTCCTTCCCATTCCTCAAGTATTCCTGGAAGAAAAAAAGTCAATCTAGCAGGATGTTATGAGATCCTGTATATGGAAAGTAAGGTTGAAAAACTTACAATGTATCTCAATGAAGATCACTGTTGTTGCAATAAGGAATACATTCACCACCCTATGTGTATTCTAAATGACCCAGAACTAAAATTCTAGATGGTTTCACCATGGTCAGCATGGGGTATGGTGTACAAAGGAAGAGAGAAAGATGGGGGAGACAAGAGGACAGTGTGGCTTTGGGAGGAAACATACAGATACTGATAAGTAAGATAGTCACAGAAAAAATAAACTAAGAAATACCTCAGAAGAATAAAAATAAAATGTGTATTTTCACATATACAGAAGGAAATTTACCCTTCTAAAGGAAGGCAAGAAAGGACTAGGAAAAGAATGAACTAAAAACATGACAGAAGATGGCAAAACTACAACAGCCATCACAAGAAATACAAACAGGCTCACCAACCAAGAGACACTAGATTAAAAAAAAAAAATTCCGGCCAAGCACAGTGGCTCATGCCTGTAATCCCAGCACTTTGGGAGGTCAAAGGTGAACTGATCGCTTGAGCCCAGGAGTTTGAGACCAGCCTGGGCAATACAGGAAGATCCTGTCTCTACAAAAAGTACAAAAATTACCCAGGCACGGTGACATGTGCCTGTAGTCCCAGCTACTTTGGAGGCTGAGGCGGGAGGACTGCTTGAATTGCAGAGGCAGAGGCTGCAGTGAGTTGAGACCACACCACTGTACTCTAGCCTGGGTGACACAGCAGGACCTTGTCTCAAAAAAAAAAAAAAAACAAAAACCAAACCAAACCTGGGAAAAAGCCTCTTGGCTTTTAATGCAGTTTTTATAGAGAAAAAAAGGAAAGCATTGAAGCATCCTCATAAAAATAACTGATTGATAAAATATAATGATCATGACTATATGGACTCCTGAGTATACAGCATGGAAATATTAAAAACTAAAAATTGGTAAAACTACAGTGAGAAATAATCAAAAACACACCCTTTTCAGAAATCAGTAGTTAAGCAAAGATATAAGACTTGAATGATGCAAAACACTCAAATACATATAGAAATATTTTACCCAACAGTGAATACACATTCTTTTCCAAGACACGTAGAGAACATTTACAAAAATAGATTGTGCTTCAAAGGAAGCCTAATCAAATTTCAGTCCATCAGGATATGTTTATTATAATGCAAAAGATTAGACTCTTGAAACATAGGCTTAAAAAAATTTCCTCTAATCCTATGTCTAATCAGACTGGATGGACTAGAAACAATTATACTGTAAAATAACCTTTGGTTATTTAAATCATGAACATTATAAAGAATATTATGACATACTTAGAGATGAATGACAAAGCACTGCGTATCAAAAATGTAACAGAGTAAAATTATACTAAGATACAAACTGGTTGCTTTAAATACATTTGTGGAAAAGCAAACACTGAAACGCATTTAGTAAAAACAGTAAATCTGAAGTAAAGAAGGAAGGAAGGAAATAAAGGGCAGAACAAAGGATGAAAATACAACCAAAACAATTAAAAGCAAAAACTTATTTTTTGAATAAAATCAATAATATAGACAATCTTCTGGCAAGTCTGATCAAGAAGATGATGAAAATAAAATTTAGAATGAAAACAGACTTACACAAAAAGGTTAAACAAATAAAAGAGGATTATAAATAGCTCTATACCTATGATTTTGAAAACCTAGGCAAAAAGGACAAATCTCTGCCAAAATTCTGGCACAATTTTGGCCCAGAAAACGTAGTTCAATAATGGTCATCCAGATTCAGACAGTTTTATGGAACATTTGACCAAACTTTCAGGAAAAGATAATCCCTACCTCATATATTTTTTTCTGACATTAGAAAAAGAGGGAAAGGCTCCCAAATCACCTTATGAGACGAACATATCTTGGTTTCTGACAAAGGCAGTATAAGAAAATAATGTATGGGCCCATTTTTCACCTATGACTATAGATTATAAACTTCAATAAAATACTCACCAACTCATTCCTGGAGAGTATTTTTAAAATAATAGATTGTAATCAAGCAAGATTTATCCCAGGAATACTGGAAGGTTGAATGTGAGCAAAGCTAACACTGCAATTCACTACACTAATGGTCTCAAAGGAGAGAAATCAAAGTTGATCGCACATGCTCAACAGCATTTGACAAGGTATAACACTTACATCTGACTTTTAAAAAATCAGAAAGTTGGGGATAAAGGAGACACTCCTTAGCTTGACAAATAAAAATGGTGTAGTAAGCATGATGTTTAACGAAGAAACTACAAAAGCTTTCCTTTTACAGTCTTATACAAGACAAGGATGTCCACTATCATCACTGCTGTGCAATACAGTATTATAGGGCTCAGTCACAAGATAAGAAAAATAAAAGATACAAAGGTTAGAAGAGAGGTGAGAAAACTGTTACTTCATTGCAAGATAATATCAATAGATAAATATCAGAATTAAGAGAATTCAGCATGGTTGCTAAATATCAAATCCATTAAAAAATTAATACTGAGACCTCATGCTCAGTAAAGGCTAGTTCTCTTCCTTCTCCATTTGGGAGGCTGCACTCTTTGGCCTCAATTTTCCTTTAACTCTCCAACCATTCTTACACAAGACTATTTTTTCTTCCTTCCACTGTCTGTTGGTAAAAGTTCCCTATGGCTCAGTCTTTGGCCCTCGGCCCTTTATCTAGATTTTTTTTTTTTTTTTTGAGACAGAGTCTCTCTCTGTTGCCCAGGCTGGAGTGCAATAGTGCGATCTCGGCTCACTGCAACCTCCACCTCCCAGATTCAAGCGATTCTCCTGCTTCAGCCTCCTGAGTAGTTGGGATTACAGGTGAACACCACCACACCGGTTAATTTTTGTATTTTTAGTAGAGATGGGGTTTCACCATGTTGGCCAGGCTGGTCTTGAACTCCTGACCTTGTGATCTGCCTACCTTGGTCTCCCAAAGTGTTGGGATTACAGGCATGAGCAATCATGCTCAGTTAGATTTTTAAAATGTGACAACTCTCCAGTCTGTCTCCAGACTTGCCTCCACATCCCAGTTCCAGCCCCATATTTCCATTTGTCTAATGTTCTCAAATTCACATTCATGAAACCTACTACCCTCTTCTGCAACAAATGGCCCTCTGCCAACTCTTCCTTGTTAACTGGATTAGTGGCCATTAACACCATTCTCAATGTCATGCAGACATAAGATCTCTAATTTTTATTCTTTCTTTTCTGAAGACAGTGGGCATTCAACAAATATTTCTTGCATTAAAGACCTGCCAATGTTTTAACTCTTTTCTCCATTCTTACTGCCTTCAGGCTTAATCCAAAGCCTTATTTCTCTATGTTTATCAGAATTCTACAGCAGCCTGTGATATTCTTCCTAGTTAGTAAAGATTCTACTCAAATAGACCAGGGGTTAGCAAAGTTTGCTGTAACATTTAAAGTAGAATTCTGCCATTATAACTTTTTTTTTTTTTTTTTTTGAGACAGGGTCTTGCTCTGTTGCCCAGGCTACAGTACAAATGGCACAAACATGGCTCACTGCAGCCTCAACCTCCCAGGCTGAAGCAATCCTCATGCCTCAGCCTCCTGAGTAACTGGGACCACAGGCGTATGCCACCACACCTGGCTTCTTTTTTTTAAACTTTTTGTAGACATGGGGTCTTGCCATGTTGCCCAGGCTGGTCTTGAATTCCTGGGCTCAATCATCTTGCCTTGGCCTCCCAAAATGCTGTGATTACAGGCATGAGCCACCCTGTCCAGCCTATGGTGTATATTGAGCCATAAACATTCCATAAACAAACGGGTGTGGCTGTACTTCAACAAAATATTATATGCCAAAATAGGTGGCATGCCACATTTAGTGCCCAGGCCACAGTTTGCTAACTGTGCAATTAGACTATCAAGTTTTTCAAACCAAAACTTTTCTCATCCCTGCCAATTCAACACAGAATCCAATTACGTGGGTAAAGAAAAATCTAATTTTTTTCTTTTTTACATATAACACAGGTCGCCAGCTAGAAATTAAAATTAATTACTTAGGTATGTTGCTCATTACTTTCAAGACATTATTTTCCCTTTAAATTTATGAATCTTGTAAGAATAATTTACTGGAAATTACATCAATAGTACTGTAAAGGCTTTGAACTAAGCAGGACAAATCAGAAGAGTTGGCAGCCAAGTCATCTTTCTGTCTTTTATGGAAGAACACATCAGGAATGATAGAAGCTGCCAATAAAAAATTTTGATTCAATGAACCAGATGATGGTGACATTGATGGGCTTTTGATTTCAATAACCAGGAAGGGCCCAGAATTCCACTAGATGCAGGAAAAAATAGCAGCGTCCCCTCTAGACCTTGAGATGAAACTTGGCTATAAAAGAAAGTATAAAGAAATAATGCAGAATGGCAGCTCAGACATCCTATTATTCCCCACTAGAGCACAGCATGGTTCTCCCCATATTAAAATGGGCCTGTTAATTATTGACTTAGCCATTCCATAATGCATGTATATATCAAGACACATGCATACCATAAATATATACAATTTTTATTTGTAATTAAAAGATGAATAATTTCTTGACTTATGGATAGTGCTCTCACAAACATGGTGAATGTTCTTCACACCCACTGAACTTTGTGTAAGAAGCATGGTCAGCACCAACTCTACAGAGTGACACGGTACAAGAAGGGCAAAGATGATCTGTATGCTGAGGGAAAGTGGCTTAATGGCAGGAAGGAGTGGCTACGCAGGCAGACCAAGCCAATCTTCTGGAAAAAGGCTAAAACTACAAATGAGATTGTGCTAAAGCTTAAGTGTTGGGCCCAACTGCAGATCTAAGAGAATGCTGGCTACTAAGAGATATAAGCATTTTTAACTGGGAAGGGATAAAAGGAGAAAACGCCAAGTGATCCAGTTCTTACCTTCATTTTTGGTTGTATTATGAAGACAATAAAAATTTGAGGTTATGTTAAAAAATAAATAGGCCAGGTGTGGTGGCTATAGTCCTAGCTACTTGGGAGGATTGCTTGAGCCCAGGAGTTTGAGATTACCAGTGAGCTATGATTGCACCACTGTACTCCAGTCTGAGTGACAGAACAAGACCTTCTCTCTCTCTCTCTGTAAATAGATGTAGATAAATAAATGGAATATGGACTCCCACAAGTTACCTAATGTATCTATATACCCATTCAACAGCTAACTAATGTCCCCCACTCCCTATTACAAACATAGAAATAACCGACATTCAGGAAATGAACAGTAAATTATTTAGAAATACCTAAAAAGGAGTAAGTATCACATTCATAACAATGTTTATATGTGCTGGGCTTCTTGCTAAATATGACTGGAATGAGTAACTTAAAACTTTCCAATAGTTTCCCTCTCCATATTAAAATAAAACCAAAATTCTTCCTCACAGCCTGCTAGCACTACATGACATGGTGCCTGCCACTCTCTTGGACCTCACTGCTGACCACCATACTGAGACCACAATAGCCTTCTCTGCCCTTCAGATTATTCTTGCTTTAGGGGCCCTTCACTGGCCATCCCTTTATAATACACACACTCACAGCTTCACGTGGCTAATTTTTCTGTTTTTCTTTTTTCTTTCTCTCTCTTTCTTTTTTTTTTTTTTGAGATGGAGTCTTGCTCTGTCACCCAGGCTGGGTGCAGCACACGATCTCGGCTCACTGCAACCTCTGTCTCCTGAGTTCAAGTGGTTCTCCTGCCTCAGCTTCCCAAGTAGCTGGGATCACAGGTGTACACCATCACACCTAATTTTTGTATTTTTAGTAGAGACGGGGTTTCACCATGTTGGCCAGGCTGGTCTCGAACTTCTGACCTAAAGTGATCCACTTGCCTTGGCCTCCCAAAATGCTGGGATTTACAGGCATGAGTCACCATATCCAGACTTTTTTTTTTTTTTTTTTTTTTTTGTCTTGAGGCAGAATCTCACTCTGTTACCCACACTGGAGTACAGTGGCGCAATCTCGGCTGACTGCAACCTCTGCTTCCCAGGCTCAAGCGATCCTTCTGCCTTAGCCTCTTGAGTAGCTGGGCCCACAGCATGTGCCACCACACCCGGCTAATTTTTGTATTTTTTGTAGAGACAGGGTTTTGCCATATTGCCCAAGCTGGTCCTGAACTCCTAGGCTCAAGCAGTTATCCCATTTTGGCCTCTCGAAGTGATGGGATTACAGGTGTGAGCCACTGCGCCCAGCCAACATGGCTTACCTCTCCAGATCTCAGTTAAGTGAGATCTTCCCACCGGCTTTCCTGGGCACCCAATCTAAACCAGTCTCCATCACTCTGAAAATCATCCTGATTTACTGTTTTCAGTACTTGTATCACAATTGGAAATGGCCATACACTTTATTTTTTTACCTACTATACACCATCCTCTCCCCAACATTATCAACTCCCCTACAACATAAGATCCACAAGAATGGCTTTGCCCATTGGTCACCACTGAATCCCCAATACACAGATGTGTGCATGACACTTGACACTTGGCCCTTGGGAAGGATTTTAAACAGCTAATATTTGCTGAGTAAATGCATAACTATCTGTGTCCCACATTAGGCTATGGTCTTTGGAAGGACTGTGGGAATTTCAGAACCCTAGTGGTGACCCTCAAGGTAGCAGGACTATTTCAGAGAAACCTGTAGGCCAAAATGTTGGGATTCAAATAGTCTACCTTGGCTAGAGAGTATCTGTAGAAAACCAAATTGGGAAGATTTAAAAATGGCTGATGGTACCCTGGACACATTCCGAATTTGAGTTAAGTAACCAAAAAGCTGAGTTGCAAGAAGAGAATTTGGAATTACCTGGGGGTGTGTGGTAAGCAAGGAGGATCCAGAGACATAAGACACTTTCTCGTAATGAGACTGGATGATCCAGTTGGAGCTCCCAAGGGCATAGCCAGAGCTCAGAGGCGTCACCTGGACTGCACCAAAAAGCTCCTAAAAGAGAACCACAGTAAGAATGTGCAATGAGCTTACAGTGACAGTCACACAAGGTAATTCTGGAGGGAAAAACAACAGAAATATCCTCAGTTTAAAAACAAAAAATATTTTAAAGTAAACCAGAGACTGGGTGCAATGGCTCACGCCTGTAATCCCAGCACTTTGGGAGGCTGAGGCCGGTGCCTGGGCAACGTGGCGAAACCCTGTCTCTACAAAAAAAATACAAAAATTAGCTGGGCATGGTGGCACATGCCTGTAGTCCTCAAGTAGCTACTTGGGGCAGGAGGATCACATGAGCCTGGGAAGTCGAGGCTGCAGTGACCCGTGTTTGTGCCACTGTACTCTAGCCTGGGTAACAAAGTGGGACCTTGTCTCAGTCAATCAATCAATAAAGTAAACTACAAAGTTTAAGGAAAACAGAAAGATGATGGAGATCATCACGCTCCAAATATAGAAAGCAATCCTATAATCTGTACTTGTCACCTGAGAGCTCCAGCCCTCTTCCATATCCCTAGGCACTCAAGGTTCACAAATTAAAAGGGAGAGATGAAATATTACCATACAGACCAAAGATACGCTTTGGCTTTCCTTTTTCATTTTCAGTTAGGTGTTAGGCCCTTGTTCCTGACTGGAACGGAGGAAAGAACAGAGGCTCTGGATCCTCAGTAACGGAATGGCTTTAAAAACGTAACTATAGGATCCTTCGAAACAATAACAATATGAACGGAAAGCATTCATAAATGACTGAAATGTAATATGAATACTCACAATTTTCTGAGAATATCCCACCAGCTGGATTTTACTAAGGGCAGAGTTCACCTCTTGCATTGTATAGCATCTTCTCCAGGTTGACACTTCCACTGCATCCTTGAGAGGAGAAGGTAACAGCCTGCAAATGGATCACAATATCAACTACCGGGTGAACATTTCTTCATGTTCTACAGCATTCCTTTCCAGTAATTTGTCCATTTGATCTAAATGGTTTAATTTACTGGCATATAATTGTTCATAGGATTCCTTTATGATCGTTTCTCTTTTTTTATTTTTACTTTTTTTGAGACAGAGTCTCACTGTGTCACCAGGCTAGAGTGCTACGGTGCAATCTTGGCTCACTGCAACCTCTGCCTCCCGGGTTCAAGCGATTCTCCGGACTCAGCCTTCTAAGTAGCTGGAATTACAGGTGCCCACCACCATGCCCAGCTACTTTTTGTACTTTTAGTAGAGATGGGGTTTCACCATGTTGACCATGATGGTCTCGACCTCCTGACCTTGTGACAGGCCCGCCTCAGCCTCCCAAAGTGCTGGGATTACAGGTGTGAGCCACCGTGCCCAGCCATTTCTTTTCTTTTCTTTTCTTTTAAATAGAGACATGGTCTTGCTATGTTGCCCAATATGTGTCAACAGAAAAACGTTTTATCATTTGCTCCAAAAGAATCAGAAGGAGACCTGAAGAGTAACTTCCCTGACATTCACTGTACAATACAGGTCCAAGTACTGGGGTGAAATGAATGCATGCCATTAGCCTCTCCTCTCTCTCCTGAAACAACACTGAACAATAGAGGAGGGCTACACACACACACACACACACACACACACACACTCACACACACCGTTAAGACAAAGAGAACGAGAAAAGAGACAATAGCAAGGCATTTTAGAAAGCAGAAAGACAAATGATAACTGACTTAGTAGGCCCAGGAAAGTTCAATGCAAATGTTTAATTTCTACAGAAGAACCCACAAAAAGTATGGCAACTGAAAACAACAGGTATATCTGGAAGTTGAATCAATCTAAAAACAAGAGGAATTGTTGAAAAAATAGATGAGATTCTTAGAACCTTCCAGATCTTCTCATTCCTTCCATATAGCTCAGCAGCTATCCCTTCTCCTCTCAGATATGCTACCAGAGATTGTTCTCTGGAGGGAGTAAAAATAGAAATCTGGACTAGGGGAAACCATCAACTGAGGCAGCCTTCCTAAACAAAAATTCATATATTTAGAGAAACAATGTTCCTCTCTTCATTTGGCTGCCAGAGCACTATGAGTAAGCTTATACCCTCCAGGGTAGGGGGCTGAAAGAATCTTCTCTGAAGAATCCGATCAGCCTCAAAGAAAAAAAATTAATGAAGAGATCCTAACACAGGGGGTTCCACAAAGAAACAGCTCAACCAGATTACTTTATGGTAAAGTCTGGAATTGAATAAGCCCTACTCATGGCACTCAGACTTTCTAATTAGTTTTTTTTTTTTTTTTAAATTTTCCAACTCTTAAACATGAGCCAGTAAGCCAAGAACTACCATAAATTTGAGAAAAGTCTCTAAAATAATAAAGGCCTCAAATGGGGGCAGAGGAGCAGGTAGGGAAATTAGAAGAAATAAATTAGGCAGGTAGAAGAAAACTTTAAGTTAAACAGCTTGTCCTTACTATCGTTAGAAAAATAAGATAGTATAGCTAAGAAATGAGAAGAGATTGCTACAGAAAAAAGATTAAGAGAATAAAAAGAGCTGTTAGAAATTAGAAATACAATGTCATACAGAGAGTGAAAGCATGCCAACAATACATCAGAATTTCAAAATAAGCGAAAAAGATTTAAAAGTTATACAAACACGAAAGAGGCACATACATGAAAAACTAGCAAAGCTTATAAATGACATGACAGAACTCAATACGGAATTAGAAATAAAAGAAAACATCACTTTGGAAATGAAGACTAAACTACAGGTTGAGCATCCCAAATCTGAAAACCTGGATGGTGCGGTGGTTCACACTTGTAATCCCAGCACTTTGGGAGGCCGAGGTGGGCGGATTGCCTGAGCTCAGGAGTTTGAGACCAGCCTGGGCAACACTGAAACCCATCTCTACTAAAAATACAAAAATTACCTGGGTGTGGTGGCGGGCGCCTGTAGTCCCAGCTACTCAGGAGGCCAAGGCAGGAGAATCGCTTGAACCCGGGAGGCAGAGCTTGCAGTGAGCCAAGAATCTCACCACTGCACTCCAGCCTGGGTGACAGAGACTCCCTCTCAGAAAAAAAAAAAAAAAATCTGAAAACCTGAGATCAGAAATGCTCTAAAATCTGCAACTTTTTGAGTGCAAACATGATGCTCAAAGGAAATGCTCATTGGATTACTTTGGATTTGGGATTTGGGATGCTCAATCAGCAATATTCCAAATTGGAAAAAATCTGAAGTCTGAAACACTTTGGTCCCAAGTATTTCACATACGGGACACTCAACCTGTAACAGAAACACAAGAGTAGATTAACACAATAGATAATGACACAAGAAAAATGGGAAGAAAAAATAGCAAAAAGAAATGAAGAGATTTAAACAATTCAAAAGAAACCAATGTTGAAGACAGATAAGCAAGATGCCACATAAGGGTAATAGTAGTCCCTAACAGAAAACCAAGTGAGAGAATAAAAATTAATACTCATAACATTCAATTACTAAATATTATAATTACTAAAATAAAGAGACATGAAACTACACACTAAAAGAACATAGTGCACACTTGAGAATACTGACCCAGAACAATGAATGCCAGACATATTCTGTGAAAGTATTTAGACAACAAGCAAACCTTTGGGATCTAGGAAAAAAGCAAGTGACTTACCAAGGAAAGAAAATTAGATTTTATCAGTGGTTTTAACAGCAATGTTTAATATTAGAAAAAAATAGGAGAACATATTTAAGATACTCAAAGAAAGAAAATGCAAGCCAAGGACTATATATCTAGCAAAACTGACTTTCAAGGCCAAAGATCACAGAGAAACAATTATGAACATGCAGGAACTCGGGGAATACTGTTCTTGTGATCCCATCCCGAGAAATCTACTGAAGACTGAGTTTCAGACAATCAGAATGATTAAAGAAACCAGTATGAATGGGCCAGTAGTGAGCATTAAATATACAGTTGCTAGTAGCTGACAGACTAAATGAAGGTTAAAAGGAAGGGAGGATAGTATGTAACGAATATATATTCTGACAACACAGATACGGTACAAGTGTAAAAAGAAAGTGGGGGGAAATATATATGCTCTGTTCTCTAAAGAGTACTAGAAACAATGACCAATTGAGTAGCAATGAGCATTGCTAACAACCAAAATGGGATCTTAAAATTCCACTTCCCATTGGAGAAACCAGGGTTTCTTGGAGAAATGGGTAATTTAGGGAAGAGAATGTACAAGAAGAGTCTTAAACATCCTGCTATCACAGATGGCAAGGAAACAATCAAACACTATGAGGGTCACAATAAATGACCTAGGGGACAATGAGTCTGTTTTCATGCTGCTGATAAAGACATACCTGAGACTGAGAAGAAAAGTAGGCCGGGCGCGGTGGCTCAAGCCTGTAATCCCAGCACTTTGGGAGGCCGAGACGGGCGGATCACGAGGTCAGGAGATCAAGACCATCCTGGCTAACACGGTGAAACCCCGTCTCTACTAAAAAATACAAAAAACTAGCCGGGCGAGGTGGCGGGCGCCTGTAGTCCCAGCTACTCGGGAGGCTGAGGCAGGAGAATGGCATAAACCCGGGAGGCGGAGCTTGCAGTGAGCCGTGATCCAGCCACTGCACTCCCGCCTGGGCGACAGAGTGAGACTCCGTCTCAAATAAAAAAAAAAAAAAAAAGAAAAGTAGGTTTAATTTGACTTACAGTTCCACATGGCTGGGGAGGCCTCAGAATCATGGCGGGAGGCGAAAGATACTTCTTACATGGCGGTGGGTGGCAAGAGAAAATGAGGAAGAAGCAAAAGCAGAAGCCCCTGATAAACCCATCAGATCTTGTGAGACTTATTCACTATCATGAGAATAGCACAGGAAAAACTGGTCCGCATGATTCTATTATCTCCCCCTGGGTCCCTCCCACAACATGTGGGAATTCTGGGAGATACAATTCAAGTTGACATTTGGGTGGGGACAGAGGCAAACCATATCAACACCTGACAAGGCTTTCAGTGTTCAAAGATGGGACAATTTCAGCTGAAACCACCACCACCACCACCACCACCACCACCCAATGAGTTGAAACCATGCAATATTTCAGAGGGGGCTGTGATTGGACTGGAGCTTTTGAGTTGCTGGGAATGTTCTCTTCCTTGACTGGGGGGGTGGCTTTAAGAGTGGTTGCTGTATAGTAATTTATTAAGCAATATATTAGTTTTGTGTGTTTTGATATCTCTGGGTTTGTTTTTTTTTTTTGCTGCTGTTTTTAGACAAGGTCTTGCTCTGTCACCCAGGCTGGAGGGCAGTGGCATAATCACAGCACACTGCGGCCTCAACTTCCTAAGCTCAAGTGATCCTCCTGCCTCAGCTTCCAAAGTAGCTGGGACTACAGGTGTGTGCCACCATGCCCGGCTCGGTTTATTTTTTGTAGAGATGGGATTTTGCCACGTTGCCCATGCTGGACTCAAGCAATCTGCCCACCGTGGCCTCCCAAAGTGCTGGGATTATGGGCATGACTAATATCTGTCTTTTATATTACAATAAAAAGGTTAATTTAACAATCAGAAGAATTTATGTTAAAAAATATTACAGCAGGAATGAAACATGGATAGAAAGCTTGGGAAATGAAGTTAAGGGAATTCTGCAGAAGAACAAACAAAAAGAAAAACAGATGGAAAAGAGGAGAGAAAAATATTTACATGACAATCTAGGAAGTTCAGCATCTAATAGCAAGAGTTGCAGAAAGACAGAACACAGAAAAGGGAAGTAGAAAACTTTTTTTAAAACCAGAATTAAAATTCTTAATTTTCTAAATTGGGAATTGGCAAACCTTTTCCATAAGTGGTTGCAGGTATTTTAAGCTTTGCAGATCACATACAGTCTCCACCACAACTATTCAGCTTAGTTGCGTAACAGCATACACAATATGTAAATAAGCGTGGCTGTGTTCTGATAACGCTTTATAAAAACAGTGGTGGGCCAGATTTGGCCCAGAAACAGTGCTGGCCAACAGTTGCCACTCCTGTTCTAAATTGAAAGGGCCCATTAAGTACTCAGCACATGAATGAAACTGCTTTAGTAAGATCCATCATCATGAACTCAAGGAATAAAGATTCTAAAAGCTATCATATGGGAATCAAGAGGTACAAACTAAAGATCTAGGCTCAAAACAGCACTGGACATTTCAACAACACTCCTGGAAGCTAGAAGAAAATATAATAATGTTTTCAACATTGTAAGAGAAAATTATATCTAATGTAGATTTCTGTCAAATAGTTTGAGGGTTATTTCTACCAAATAGTTTTAGATGTGCAGATTCAGAAAATTTACTTCCCACACATTCTTTGTCAGGGAGTTACTGGAGGATGTGGCCTGAAAAATCAAGGAGTAAACAAGAAAATGGAAGACTCAGAAAACAGAGCTTCTAACAGAAGCAAAAGAAGTCTTTGGGATAATGGTGAGGAAAATCCTCAGCTGAAAGCCATGGCATTGGGCCCAAGACAGCTGACATCAGAGAGAGAAGGCTGGGGAGAGGACTTTTCAAGGAGATAAAAGTTGTCTGAATACCTACGGAGACTGAACATGATGAGTGGCAGGATATGCCACCCCAAAATATGCCACTTCAGCATAAAGGTTAGTTTGAGGTAAAGGCACCTGAGAAACAGCAGGTGCAGGAAGAGCTCTCTGACCTCCTCTTTTTCTTCCTAAAAGGAGATGAAATCCCCATATGGAAGATGTCCTTCCTATAGCAGGAGGAAAGTAACATTTTATCTGTAGGGAAAGGGAATGGAGTTCGAGAAAAACCTGTACCAGCAAACCTTGTTAAACCCTGATCTTCCCAGTCACTTCTCCACCCAATTGACTGCTCTGGCCCAAGTCCCCTTCCCTTGTCACATTTTCCCAACGTCCTGCTCTTTGTCCAACTCAGTGTCTGCGTTCAACTCTAACTGCTCCTTTGGGTCTTCATTCTCCTGTGCGGACTCCTACATATATGTAATTTAATCAAATGTGTATGCCTTTCTTCTGTTAACCTGTTTTATGTCAGTTTAATTCTTAGGCACAACTGGATACCCTAAGAGGGTAGAGGAGAAATTTGTAATCACTTACAAACATATTGAGGAGAGACAAGTAGGGGAAGAGTATAGAGACAATAGGTACATAAAATAACTACACAAATAAGAAAACAAGGTAATTAACTCAAGGGAAAACAAAAAGTTGCGCAAGATAGAAAAAATAATCCTAATAATCTTATACGGCCGGTGAATTGCATTTATACAACCATAACAATGGAAACACTGAATTAAGATTTAACCAGAGCAGCACATAGATCAAATTGTTCCTATGCTTTTTACCCTTGTTTCTTTAGCAACAAAGTATCAATGATCCATTGTCATTACCTTCTACATAAACAGATACGTGAAGATTTTCTTATTCACTTATCTTAGGTACACATAGTGAACTGCTTTAGGTTTTGCAATATTTATTCTATACATATTTACTTAGCACTGACTGTGGTCTCAGGACGTAAGTCACATAAGGGGAATGACACACACAATACAGGGCTTCTGTTCACACTGTGCTTAAGTCTAAGAAAAATTTAACAGAACAAGGCAACAAAAGGGATGCCAAAGGACTCGAGTCATTCTTGCCTACAGGCTGGCCTTCCCTCCTAGAAAGGCCTAAACAATATACTACAAATGCAAATCTCAAGATCGTATCATCCCCCAACTTCAATGGTTCACCAATACACTGAGGATAAAATCCAAGGCTCTCAGCATGACTTCCTAAGGCCCTTCTTTATCTGGGCGCTGCTTTTGCCTGTACTGTCTATACCGGGCTTTTTCAGTGCAAGGCCCTGCCTGCCTGCACCCCACCTACCTAAGTCCCTCTGTCTTCTACATTTTGAGTGGACAACACTTACTTGCTCTTGCTTAAAACCTAGACACATTTGTCACTTTCTCTCAGATCTTGTGACCCCAGTCTAGGCTAGGTGCACACTCACATGCTCTTCAGGAAGGCTGGCTGGCCCTGAGTCTGGCAGGAGTGCAGGGAAGTGGCACAGAAGCTCCCTCTGGACTGAGGCCACCTCAGGGTCTGCTGCTCCTGCATCTCTTACCTCCACATCCCCATAACTCACGACTGCCTGCTTTGAGGAAGGAGATATTTCTCTCAGAGGCACTGGTAAATAAGGAAAAAAGAGAATTTACAACCAGACAAGTCTAGGTTTACATCCTGGAGTTAGCTCTTCACCTCCAAGCCTCAGTTTCCTCATCTATAAAATGGAGAGAATACTACCTTCCTTTGAGAGTTTCTCTGCAATGGGGAAATGATGTATAATATAATGCATGTGAAGTGTCTGGTGCAGAAAAGATGCTGAGTCAAGGTTTGTCTCCAGCCCTGCTCCAACACAGCCCCAGGAGCATATGCATTTCTCTACAATACTGCAGTGGACTCCAAACCAAGGAGATTGACTCTGACTAGCAGCAACGATTCTGAACTTGAGAGGCCTCAAGTAAAAACCCAAGGTTCTACCCAGCTTTGACTCCTCCTTTAAGTTCTCAGGATCAGGCAGCCCAGGGGCTTGAACCTCCTGGGGCTGCCCTGCACTGAAAATGAAGACCTCTCACTTTGGGCCCAGTAGCAGCCAAAGAGTTTCTTGACTTAAAAATGCCAGAGCTGGAAGGCTGTCATGGGAGTGGCTAGAGAGCAGGGACTGTGATGAATAATGATGAATAACACTTGCAACTCCAACCACATCTCTCCATTCAGCTGAATTTCTTTCACACTGTCCCCAGCTTTGCCAGGGCCCTGCAACAGTCACCTCTCTTAAAGGCTGACTAGAAAGTCACACACAAGGCCAGAACTATGCCTGCTTTCTTTCTGTGATTTTCCTTACCCATTATTTGACAACCAGTACTGCCATTACCCAGAACACCATACCACGTGGGCTTTCCTTCCTGCTAGCTCTGTCTTCTCTTGATGACCCTTCCCAGCACAGTCTCCCCTTTCCATTTAGCCAAGCTAAAAAAGAGGCTTTGGTCACTTTAATGTTTTCATTGTGTGCTGGAGATGAAACAGTCTTACATTCAGCTTATTGAGTACTAGCAGTGTTCTGATCGAACCCTTAGAAGGGAAAGAGGGAAGCATGAAGATGCAAAGCATCTACAACTTTTGTCCTCAACAGCCCAGAACTTATTTCTAGAGAAATTACTGGTGTTTCAAATAGGGACACAATTTTCTTAAGCAAAACAAAAGGCTCCTGAAGATCCAAGTATATTTCAGCCTGAATCTTTCCCATCTTTTCTTTTAAAGTAAATGGTATGGAAATCATAAACTTACGTTCTACAAAAACTGAAGAAAGCATGTTTATACAGAAATTTTCACTACAGATGATTTTTGCTAATCAGATCCATAGAACACTGTAGTTAGAAGGAGAACAGTCTTGTTAAATTCGCCTTTTGTTTTGTATTTTACTAATACCCACTGAAAAGAGTAACGTTTATCTTTTTATCCCATTGTATCATATGATTCACACAGCAATATTTTTTCGTTTTTGCCTCCTCAGCACTGAGCACAGTGCCCAATATAAATGACACTCAAAAGAAAAAAAGTTCAGTTGCTATCCCAGGAAAGAAAAGAACCAGCAATGCAATTATCAACATGTCCCCTCTGAACTGCACCACGTTTGGGTAGAGGTGAGCCCTATAACTGTGAGAGGTGGTGAAAAAAATCAGGGAGGAGCTCAGGGGTAACCCAGAAGAGGAAAGTCAAGTCATCCCCACTGCCTCTGGTTCAGTCTGACCTGCCCGGTTCAGGGTTTTGTGGCAGGTGCTTCTGCCATGGCTCCAAGTGACCCCCACCTACAGGATTCACCCCCTTGTGGAATCCTCTCCTGAGTGTGAGCTGGATCAAGTGGCTTGCTTCCAATATGACAAAGATGATGATGGGCTGTCACTTCGGTGGTTAGGTTACAGAAGACTAGGACTTCTATCTTGCTCACTCTCTTGCCCGCTTGGAATGGTCTCTTTTTCCTCATTCAAGCCCTACTCAATCTGCCCAGCCCAGCCTAAGTCTTGCCATTTAGCCTCTATTTTCTCTGCTTGACAAGCTCCTTGAGTAGAGCGACTAAATCTTAAACTTTTTTGGGTATTTTTCTACAAACTTATCATAATACCAGGCATTTGGTAGTTACTCAACAACTCTGAAATTCTCTGAATTTCATATTTCTGCCCACAAAGTCCTTTTGCTGACATCCTCTTTTATTCTTTCTAGATATTTAGTTACTTTGTTGTGCTTCCGCTATCTCCTAACACATCTTGTCTAACTTAGCTTTCCCAGAAACTCTCCTTAGGCTTACTTGAGGTCCTAATTACGGAGAGGCATTTATAGAGCCATTTAAAGCCATTAGAATTATTGGCTGATTTTGGATAAGAAGGATAAGGAAACCCAGAGGGAACTAGTTCTGTGTTTCTCTGGCTTTCTAATTTATCAAAGTCAAGTTCTCAGAGTCTAAATGCTTCATAAGTACTTTCTAAAGGATTTCATTGTTTTGCTTTGTTCTTACCACACTAGAGTGCCTGATGAACTTCTTTCCCAGGGCTCTGACATGATGCCAAAGCTCTGTGGCCTCTTCCTCCATCCTGCCAGCAAAAGCAGCACGCTTTTGTGTTTTTATTAAATATTAAGACTTTTAAGTCCAGAAGGACCACTTGGAAGGTGGTAAGTAAAAAACTGGCTGGGCATTAAGTGTTTGTTGAATGAATGAATGAATGAACAAAATTAATATAAGGAGAGAATACAAAGAAGATAGGAATCAAGAAAGTTCCCTGCCTGACTCTCATCACAGCAAAGGGCTTAACATGCCCGTTGGGGCTGGGATGGACTGGGTATGTTGGCAGAATAAGGACCCATATGGAGTTTGTGGAGCCTCAAAATGAAGTATGTTTCAATATTAACCAGAAACTAGGTTATAACCCCTGATGTTTATTTTAGATCAAATTATTGCTTAAAAAACAGCAATTGCTTAGGCTACCAAAGCATGACAGGAACAACTCTTGAGAGCAAGTCAACGATCTCTGCTCTAATCCTATGCTCATGGAAAAATTTCTTACCCATAATTTGAGGTCTTAAGTGGACTTCCTGGCTAGCATAGAGTGTCCTAGATAGAAGAGCCACTCTAGTTCTGAAGCCAGTCAGAGGTCTTACTTTAAAGTGATTAATCGGGATTTTTGTTTGTCACTCTACATCCTGGGAGTCTGGTCAGCATGAATCAGTCCCTCAGAGGCTAATCAACTCCGAGTGAAATGAAACAGTGAAGTGACCGGAATCGCAAAGCCCAACCAGCTGTGATTACTCCGTCAAAGCACTGCTGCTCTCTGAGGGCCTGCCTTAAGGAGCCTCTCTCTGGACAACTTTCAGAACTCTAACACAAGTGGACTTAGAGATAATTTAATTCTTATTTTACAGAAAAGATTGAGTCTAAGAGTCTGAGTGACAGTGACAGCTAACTACAGGTAACAGTGGAATTTGAAAACAGTTTTCCTTCTGCCCACTTGACTACCTTGCTTTCATCAGAAAGCCAGTGTCTGAAGGTACATTAGGCTGTGGAAGACAGATGTGTTCTGGTTAACAAAAGCAGATTATGTAAGCCACTTATCTTATTAAAGGAGACAAGGACACTGGCATTTATTGAGCACCTACTGGGTGACTGGCATAATTTTAAGAACTTAGTCATATTACTCATTTAGTCCTTACAACAATCCTATTAAGTTGTTAATATCGCTCCTATTTCATGAAGGAGGAAATAGAGCCTAGAAGGAATAAGTTGCCACAGTTACCAAGAAACAGATCTGAAATTCAAATACCAGTCTATTTGACCTCCAAGTACACACTTTTATCTTCTCTTCCTATCATAGAGTTAGTTGATAAACTGTACGCATACCCAAGGGGTGTCAGAGCAGAGGAACTTCAACTTGAACATGCATGGTTTTAAGTCTTTTTTGTTTTGTTTTGTTTTGAGATGGAATTTCACTCTTGTTGCCCAGGCTGGAGTGCAAATGGCACGATCTTGGCTCACCGCAACTTCCACCTCCTGGATTTAAGCGATTCTCCTGTCTCAGCCTCCCAAGTAGCTGGGACTATAGGTGTGACTAATTTTGTATTTTTAGCAGAGATGGGGTTTCACCATGTTGGTCATGCTGGTCTTGAACTCCTGACCTCAGGTGATCCACCAGCCTTGGCCCCGCAAAGTGCTGAGATTACAGGAATGAGCCATCATGCCTGGCTAGTTTTAAGTCTTCTGTAAGGTATGAAGCCACATTTCAAGTTTCAAGTATTAAAAACTGCCATAAAAATTCAGCCAAGAATATATCAATGCTTAATTGCTTAATGCTTGCATGAGGATGATGACAATATATTGTAATGACTTATCCTTATTGTAACTGTAGATTTCTAATCTTATAAAAAATGTTAGCTTTATACAAAAGAAGTACTAGAGGTGGGGTTACTTTCTTAAGTGGAATATCTTCCTTTACATTTTTCCATTAAAAACCTAAACTTAAGTGAGTGTGGGAAAGTCAGAGACCCAAAAATTATATTGTGAGGGATTCTCCTTTTCCTTCCCTTCAAAATCCATCTCTTTTTCAAGAGTAAACTGTAATGTCAAAGTTAGGAAGAAGGATGGCTAACTTCTTTGATATAAATCTCAAGGAGCACTGTCAACTGAGGCAGGAAGTTATACAGCTGCCAAAAAGTAGGAGTAATAGTTTTTTTTTTTTTTGGTACATGTACTAATAATAAATCAAATGCTAATTCGAACTAACTTCAAATGATTTACGAGAATTTGTCAGATTCTTTTGACTGAGTTTGAAAATTTTTAATTTACTGTTTTCTTTAGTTGATAGTTTTATTAGTAATGTAAGCTACTAAGATGTATTAATTCTAGGCACTTGACAAGATCTGCTTTGAGTCTGCCTATATATAGTGTAAGTCAAAAATTGGGGGCTCAAGTCTCAAATCGAGTACCTCTCAAAGTATCTCTCAAAGAGGTACTTTGCTCAGATCATACGGGATTTTATTCTAATGTAGCAGCCAACATTTCTAAAAAGATTTTTTAAAAGTCACATTTACAACATCTAGACTTTGAGTTCTAAGGAAGGCTTGGCAACTGTGGGCTCACATTCCCATATGGCCACGATCTGCTGGAGTTGCGAGTCAGCTGCCCCTATAGAGGGGTGTGGTCACTGATCCACATTTTCCACCAGCCCATCTTACTCCGGTGTGTACCTTCCTCAGCCCTGTAGGCATATGGACCTGTGATCCCTACTTTGGAAGACCTGGACAGGCAAAGCGCAAGAATGAAGAAAATAACAACAACAACAACAAAAAAAGAATGAAAACATAAAGAGAAGATACAGCCTACATAATGGGAAAAATTTTGGTGAACTAGATAGCAAAAAATAGCATTTGTCAATGTAGCATGCCACAGTAGTTTGGGACGCTAGATATCAACTAGCTTGTGATAGACAGAAATCTAAAGGTGATGTAAATCCCTTAGCACAAACATTGTCCAAATGCAGCACTTTTAGAACTCTGGTCCAAGATTAAATTCTAGGTGAATATTTCAAAAGAACTCTTTCGCTTGATGCCAATTAAAGAATAAATAGCTCTTATGGCCAAGCACAGTGGCTCATGCCTATAATCCCAGCACTTTGGCAGGCTGAGGTAGGCGGATCACTTGAGTTTGAGACCAACCTGGCCAACATGGTGAAACCCAAAAAATACAAAAATTAGCGAGCATGGAGGTGTGCACCTTTAGTCCCAGTTACTCAGCAAATTGATGAGGGATAATCGCTTGAACCCCGGGAGGTGGAGGCTGCAATGAGCCGACATTGCACCACTGTACTCCAGTCTGGGTGACAGAGACCCTGTCTCAAAAAATTAAAAAAAAAAAAAAAATAGCTCTTCAAATTCTTCTACCACTTCTAATATTTATGCTGAATTTATCTAGGAGAAAAAGAGAACACAGCTATGGAGTGTCTCTTTCACACCTCAGTATATTTTCCAATAATTAGACTCTTCCCTTTCTCTACCAATAACTATGGCTCATCTCATGCTGTCATGCTCAAAAATCAAAGCACAATCCTTGGCCAGGGTGAGAATCAAAGACGGCCTTCTCCAAAAGTGCAAGTTACTACTCTCCTTGCTCCTCTACCAAGTTAGTCTCAACAGTTTCTGATTTTTGCCCACAGTTCAACTAGCAGCTTCTTTTAAAAGGGCGATTTCCATTCTATTATAAAGATACATGCAAGTGTATGTTCACTGCAGCCCTATTCACAATAGCAAAGACATGGAATCAACCAAAATGGCCATCAATGATAGACTGGATTAAAAAAATGTGGTACCTATATACCATGGAATACTATGCAGCCATAAAAAGGAATGAGATCACGTGTGTTGCAGGGACATAGATGGAACTGAAGCCATTATCCTCAGCAAACTGAGGAACAGAAAACCAAACACTGCATGTTCTCACTTTTAAGTGGGAGCTAAACAATGAGAACACATGGACACAGGCAGGGGAACAACACACATTGGGGCCTCTCAGGGAGGGCGGAGTGGGGAGAGAGAGCATTGGGATAAACAGCTAATGCATACGGGGCTTACTACCTAGGTGATCGGTTGACAGCTGCAGCAAACCACCATGGCACATGTTTACCCGTGTAACAAACCTGCATGTCCTACACGCATATCCCAGAACTTAAAATGAAAAAACTTTTAGAAAGGGAGATTTCTTGTGCATCTTAGGAAATACCTTTCAGGCCCCTCCCTAGCCTTCTCCTCCTTTAGCCTCATTCATACTCTCCCTAATGTAGGTGGCACTTCTTTTGTGTGGCCAAATGGGAGGCAAAGAAAAAATGGCCGAGGATTGTGCCCAAGGTCACAAGAGAAAAAGTGAAGTAAGGATTTGGGGCTTCCTAAGACTTTGCCCAAGATTTGGGAGTCAGGAAATATTGCCTTTTTTTTTTTTTTTTTTAGACAGAGTCCTCGCTCTGTCCCCCAGGCTGGAGTGCAGTGGCGTGATCTCAGCTTACTGCAACCTCTGCCTCGCAGGTTCAAGCGATTCTTCTGCCTCAGCCTTCTGAGTAGCTGGGACTACAGGTGTCCGCCACTATGCCTGGCTAATTTTTTTTGTATTTTTGGTAGAGACGGGGTTTTACCATAGTGGCCAGGCTGGTCTTGGAACTCCTGACCTCAAGTGATCTGCCCGCATCGGTCTCCCAAAATGCTGGGATTACAGGCCTGAGTCACTGCACCTGGCCAAGAAATACTGACTTTTGAACACTATTTGTGGTGTGCCAAAATTATTTGCAGCAAAACACTATAAATGGTTTATATTTAAGAGGAAGAAGGGAGGTCAGAGCATGCATGTTCCATGGGAAAGAAAACAAAGTCCTGAGGTTTCTGAGAGGGAGATGTAGGGAACTGGGGTCCTGTCCAGTCCAGTGGGCACACGGGAGATGAAAACAAAAGAAGGGAGGTTATCAGAACTGAGGAAAAGAGAAAAGGGAGCTGGGAACAAGAATGCGGTACTGCACCAGGGCAGTCAGATCAAGGAGGCCATTCACATACACTCCGAAGACTTATATATGCACATGTCCAGAAAATGTTTCCTAATGTGAAGCCACGCCCACACTGTACATCCCCAAACAAGGAAATGGACATTCAGAAGATCCTTAAAACACAGGAGAAAATGCACAGATAAGCCTACTTCCTCATCCCCTGACACAAGAAGCGGCTCACATGCATGTGAGAAGAGGCATGTGTGTGTGCACAAGAGGTGGCCCAGCAGATGGGTGAGGAGCATGGACCCTGCAGCCAGGCTAGCTGGCTGGCTGGGTTTGAATGCAAATCTTGCCACTCACTAGCTGTGTAACCTTGGACAAGTTATTTAATCTCTCTGTATCAGTTTTCTCTGAAGGCAGAAGGTGAAGGCAGAATTGCTATGGTTAGAGAAAGCCCAGTGTGTTAACATCCACAGGGGTACTCTGTTGCCAATTTAAGTAAGAGAGCATGGAAGTGAAATTAAGCTGCTGCTTCTACCATATTTCTCCTTACTTCATCTCTTACAGCCTGGTTCCTGGACCTAGCACTCTATGGCAACTCACCTCTTTGGGATTGTTAAGGATTTCCCCATTCCTATAGCCAAGGGCCTCATCTCCATTTTACTTGATATTCCTGCAGCATCTGAGACCAACAACAACCTATATTTTCTGAAACTTCCTTGTCCCTTGGCTTCCACTCAGCTCTCCTCTTACCTTCTTAATTACTTACAGCCTCTTTTACAGCTCTTACCAGTTCTTTTTAATTCTATCTCAGAAATTCCTTTGAAGTTAGACTTCAGCTTCATGCTCACAGATACTGCCTTAGTTCAAGGCTTTGTCATCTCCCCTGGATTTCAGCAGTCACACTGCTGGTCCTCCTGTCTGTCTCTGCATTCCCGTCCATCCTTTATGCTACTTCCAGAGTTACCTTCCCCAAAACAAATGTGGTCATCTGCCTCCTTATAAACCTTCACTGGCCGAGTTCACACTCTCAACAATATAAAACTCAAGTTTCACATATGAGAATCTTCATTCTCTTGCTCCAACTCACCCCTTTACTTGCACCTCTCACCTCTCTACTCACCCTAATCCACACTGAACATCTCACTGTTTCCTGAATATACTATGTCCCACGACACCGTGCCTGGACTTCTCTTCTCAACCTCTGCAATAGGGACAAGTCCATTTCTTCTTCCAAGACCCATCTCAACTGTCATCTCCTAAGGAATGTCCTTCTCAGCCTCCCTAAGCAGGGTTCTTCAGTTTCTGAGAGCCTACAGCACTGTGGGTAAACATCTTTTTTTTGTTTGTTTGTTTGAGATGGAGTTTCACTCTTGCTGCCCAGGCTGTAGCGCAATGGCACAATCTCGGCTCACTGAAACCTCTGCCTTCCGGGTTCAAGCAATTCTCCTGCCTCAGCCTCCCGAATAGTTGTGATTACAGGCATGCGCTACCACCCGGCTAATTTTTTTGTATTTTTCGTAGAGACGGGGTTTCTCCATGTTGGTCAGGCTGGTCTCAAACTCCCAAACTCAGGTGATCTGCCCATCTCGGCCTCCCAAAGTGCTGGGATTACAAGCGTGAGCCACCGCGCCTAGCTGGCAAACATCTCTTCTAAGACATGCCATGCAAACTGTAACTGACCTGAGTTATCTGATTTTCCATTAAACTTTGAGCACCTCATGGACAGAGCCAATTGTTCCTAAAAACTCCAGTACCCAGCATAGCACCTTGCACATAGTTGCCTCTCAAAAAACATTGGTTGAATCAAATGTAACCCTTTCATGTATTAGGAAAAAGAGAATCTTTAATATAACCAAATCATTGTTTAAGCATAGAAGAAGAAATCAAATGAGACTGCTTTGCAAAGCACCTGGCGCTATAGTCTCTGGGAAGAGAGTGGTCTGTTCCTCACCTCTGAATGTCCTTATTCTTCCACAAGGAGGCAGACTGAGCCTTTGGCACTCTTTCAATGAAATTCACCAGCTCTTCCATGAGAAGCCTGAGTTTAAAGAAAAAAAGTGAGGAACACCCATTAAAAAATTAGAGAAACACCCTACTCTAACAGTTGGCCAGGAGAAATGACTTGCCCACCTCCTCCTACACCATCTCATCATCATCTTCCTCTCTGCTGAACATAAACTTGATCACCAGTTGATATTAAGTTAAACAAAATCCTCACTCTCTTATTGTATTTCCGTGCTAAAAATCCTGAACTTAAATAATTTAATTCACCTTTAAAACAAGCCTGGCCCGTTTCTTGTCTCTAAACATAGAAATACACAAGCCTGTTTTAACTCTCACTCTAAGATCTCTACCTTTATGTTACTAAAAATACATAGGGAGAAGTTAAATGACTCAAGTATCTAATTTTGGTGACACAGCAGGGAATGGGCAGGATTTTTTTTTTTAAATTACAATATTAAATGAACTTTTTTTTTTTTTGAGACTGAGTTTCACTCTTGTTGCCTAGGCTGGAGTGCAATGGCACAATCTCAGCTCATTGCAACCTCCGCCTCCTGGGTTCAAGTGATTCTCCTGCCTCAGCCACCCGAGTAGCTGGGATTACAGGCACCTGCCACCACACAGAGCTAATTTTTTGTATTTTTAGTAGAGACAGGGTTTCACTGTGTTGGCCAGGTTGGTCTCGAACTCCTGACCTCAGGCGAATCCACCTGTCTCGGCCTCTCAAAGTGCTGGGATTACAGGCATGAGCCACCACGGTCGGCCTAAATGAACATTTTAAATGGATAAAATAAGTTTTCTTGACATGTTTTAGGAATTAGCAAAATTCCATCTGGAAGAATACTCCAAGGACAAATGGAGTAGGCTGCTAAATGCAGAAGGCTAGCTCTCTCTGAGATGAGCTGGAGTACCACAGAACCAGGGATGAGGAATCTAAGAAATGCTGCGCTATCAGTTGGATCAAGGTACACAGGCTTTGGGGATTCACAGGACAGAGAACTGCGGGAATTCTTGATGGCCAGAGGATGACCACAAAGCTAGAAATGGATTTAATACCTTGAATCCTCATTCCTAATCTAATACTGGTGATATGTATTGACTTAAATCCCCTCCAAGCTAACATATACATACTGTTAAGCCATTAATGTATTCGTATTTGAAAGCTAAACAACTTCATTTCATTCTCATTTATTTATTTGGCCTAATACCATCTCCTCCTTCCATCTTGAAGGAAGAGTGCTAGTTTCAACATCTCAAGACCTGTGATTCCAGCTCACTGGTGTCCTGGATGTAGCTTTCATAGGAACAGTATGGTGTGCTGATCCTCACTGCTTTAACTTTTCCAGACTAGAGGCTAGTTTTTTAGCTTATCCTCTCAATTGAAATTGATGCATCACTTTGAGTGTTTTACTTTCCTATGAGAGCCCTTTCTCAGCAACCTTATGGTTACATACACAGTGCAGGTAATATGGTTTGACATAAAAACAAGAAAACACATTATTTCATCTATAAGACTCTAGAATCCAACCTAGGAGTCTACAGCAATTCTTAAGTCTCACATTTTGGGACCTGACAGTTTCAACTTATACCATTCTTATTCTTTCAAAAAAATAAATTGACAAATTTTTTTTTCTGGAGTAATTTTCTTTACCTAATTTCTCACTAAATGATGTGGTTACTTGTGGTAACCACCCGTGTCACAAAGGCTTAGTAGGGGCAGAGAAAGGGATGGCAGAGGCTTCTTAGAGTCAAAGGAAAACTACAGTTTTACTCCTAGATTGCTCAGTTTCACTCCGTCAACAGCAGAGACAACTTAACCATCTATTTACTTATCTATCCTATATTTTCTACAAGCTGTCTCCATTTATAGTCTACAACAAACCACAAAAGGGGGAATTTTTGAAAGCAAAGCAATAAAATGTCTTCTTAAAGATGCTACACTCTTTCCCTTTGAAGCCCTCTGCCTTGCATCTTTGTGGCATCTTCCTAAACATTACCTCCCCTAATTAGTATCCTCTGTACAGCTGTCTCCATGAACTCCTTCCAATTAATTTATAAGAAAAAGACCAACAAGGCTACTTGCACCATCAATCCTTAGGCATTTCCAATGAACATTCCTCATCTAGAGAGTCGCCTACTCCTGCCTGTTCTTTGGGTTAGTTGTTCAGAAGGAAGTAACCACCAGCTCTGGTATAATACTGTGACAGCATCATCACTGAAGGAGGAGCTCCGCAGCCACATCCTAGCGAGATCAGAATCAACCCTCTCACCTGCCGATCTGGACGGTCGGTTCCGTGGCATACACTGTGCCCGTGAAGCCAGTGTGCTCGGTGATGTATGGCAGCGCCATCATACAGTGATAGTTAGAGATGAGAATCACATCTACCGTAGACAGATCTATTAGCTCGGTCTGAAAAGAAAGGGAGGGAATGATATATATCTGTTCAGGGATCGATCAATATGATGTGACTAAAAAATGATGTTGTCAGAATGCAGAGAAGTAGTTTCTGTATTGCAGAATAACAATGGCTTTCCCTGCAACACTGCCATTCTCTCATTTGAAGAGGTTTTCTACACTGACATTAAGTAGCAGGACAGGATGGCCAGCAATGAGAACACAGCCAGCCCAGAGGCAGCACTCTGATTTTACTAGAACAGAATTCTTCTGAATTAGACTTATGAGGTTAAATGACAGCGGGACCCTTCGGCAGCTGCTGCCAGGCAAGTGAAACCAGGTAACTGGAAGCAGAGAGAGCAGCATATAGGCTGCAAGCATACACTAGAACACAACACCCCACTGCTACAGATTAATGGGCAATGGGGACGCAGCACACAGAAACCAGCTCTTCAAAAGCCAGATGGAGAGACAATTGTTTTGGTTTTTCTTTTGAGGTAACTTTTGTTAGTTTAGTGCTGGTTATAGAGCTCTCCAAAAAAGCAGAGTGGCAGTCATGAAAGGAAATTATCTTTTCCATCTTCCATTCTAATCTTAACCCCAGATCTGCGCTTTGAAGTTCATCACTAAGGTCATGTAAAAAGGGAGAAAAGACAGGTTAGCAGGTGAGGGAAAAGGCTATCCAAGTTTGGGTAAATTTTAGGAAAACACCTAAAATTCTTCCATATATTTAAGTCCTACCAGTCTGTCAAGGCACAATTCTCTTCTTCCACTAGGTCTTCCTGATTTGCTCACAAGATAGAAACCACAACTTCCTCAGAACTCCCAAAGTATTGTATGTGTAACTCAATTTTTAAATTTTTATTTCTTTTTGAGACAGAGTAGCTGGGATTACAGATGTGCCCTACCACGCCTGGCTAATTTTTGTATTTTTAGTAGAGATGGGGTTTCGCCATGTTGGCTAACCTGGTCTCAAACTCCTGACCTCAAGTGATCTGGCTGCCTCAGTCTCCCTAAGTGGTGGGATTACAGCAAGCCACCAAGCCTGCTCTGTATGTGTAACCCTTATGACAGTTCACAATCTATACACAACACCTCAAAGTAGCACTTTGTCCTGTGTGACTCCTCTGTCCCCTCCCACCTGTGGTAGCCAGTACTTAACAAGCCTTGGTGTGCTTCTGTTGAAGGAATGCAGCTTTATTAGTGGCATGTTCTGGGAGAAGTGAGACACCGTGGTTCAGAGACAACCCGTCACTCACAGGGCCCTCCGCCGTGGAGGTACATTTCCCATAACTCTGGGAAATGTACGGTGCACTAAGGAAAAGCAAGTGACTCGGTTAAGAGGTGGGTCCTTGAGATAATACATCCCCACGAAGAAGAAATAAGAAGGATGATGTGACACAAGCAGATGAAGAGAGGCAGGGTGCCATTCTGGCTATGGGTATTTTTCAGTTGAGTAACTTTACAAACAAAATGAGTAATTTAATAAAGATGCCAGGCAGCATTGGCCCCCAAGGACAGGATGCCAGCAGAGCTCATAAACTACTCAGTGCCAGGGTACTGCTGTCTGTGTGAACACCATGCCTAATGAACAGCCAACCCATCCTAACCTTCACCCCAAGTTGTGCACTGCCCTTGCAAGACAGTGTCCTCCTCATGAAGGACCATATAACTCTTTGCTGGTCCTACTCTCCACTATCTCCCTAGCATCATTTTTAAACAAATAGGGAAATTAAGACGGAGTAGCACAGTGATAGATCCAGAAGAAAACAATGCGAATCACACTGAAGCAACAATAAAGCTGAAAACCATCGCCACCAGTCTTCATGTATACAGAAACTGGGTGAGAAAACTTGAAATTTCTCTTTAATGTCTAAGAACCAGCCCACAGAGTCTAGAATTAAAAAAATAAAAAATTATTCTGTTGGTATATATCAAAAATGTATGCTGACATAAAACATTTTTCCTCTGAGAAATTTAAATTCCAAACCACATTTATATACATGTAACTCTTGACCAACACAGGGGTTAGGGGTGCTGACCCCCTGGACAGTTGAAAATAACTTTTGACTCCCCTCAAACTTAACTATTAATAGCCTACTGTTGACTAGAAGCCTTCCTGATAACATAATTAACACATACTTTGCATATATACTATATACTATATTCTTACAATAAAATAAGCTAGAGAAAAGAAAACGTTATTAAGAAAATCATAAGGAGCCAGATGTGGTAGCTCATACCTGTAATCCCAGCACTTTGTGGGGCTGAGGTGGGAGGACTGCTTGAGGCCAGGAGTCTGAGACCAGCCTGGTTAACATAGTGAGACCTAATGTTTAAACAATTAGCCAGGCATGGTGCTGCACACCTGCAGTCCCATCTACTCGGAGGCTGAGACAGGAGGATCACTGGAGCCCAGGAGGTCGAGGCTGCAGTGAATTATGGTTGTACCATCACACTTCAGGCTGGGCAATAAAGTGAGACTCCATCTCAAAAACAAAAAAAAATCATAAGGAAAAGAAAATACATTTACTATCCATTAAGTGGAAGTGAATCATCATAGAGGTCTTTATTTTTGTCATCTTCACATTAAACAGACTAAGGAGAAGGAGGAAGAGGGGTTGGTCTTGTTGTCTTGGGTGGCAGAGAGGAAGAAGTATAGGAGGTAGAAGGCAAGGTAGGAGAAGCCAGCACACTCGGAGTGCTTACAGATATATGTCATAATTTGTTTGACATTTTCACGTTTTCATTTCTCTAAAAATGTTTCTATATGGTATCAACCCTTCTTCCACCATTTTAGTTTCTGTGCCCATATCATAGAAGGATCTAAGTTGTAAAAGAAGTCAAAAGCAGTCTTGAATAATCGCAACCCTTCTGCCTGACTGTCTAATGTCAATTTGTTTTCCAGCACTGCTTCTTCTATGTCTTCTTCTTCATCATCTGGCACTGGTTCAGAAGCACTCATCTTGGTCAGGTCATCTTCTGTTAACTCCTCTGGTGTGCTAATAGGCTCCTGAATTTCTCCAAGTTCCATTATCTTGAAACGCTTCACCTCCCACTTTTTTTTTTTTGTCATATCCACAATCTCTTTCTTAAGTTCCTTGACTGGTTCTGTTGTAAATCCTGTGAAGTACAACACCTGGACACAGTTTTCTCTAGCAGGAATTTATTTATTGTTTCAGGCTTCATAGCTCTTTCTATAACAATGATGGCAGGTTCAATGGTGTAATCCTTCCAGACTTTCATGATGTTCCATTGGGGTCCTCTTCCATAGAGCTGACAGTCCTTTCCACAGAGTACTGTGATGAGGCTCAAAGGTTCTTATGACCTCCTGATCTAGAGGCTGAATTAGTGATGGTGTGTTTAGGGCATTAGACCACTCTGACACCTTTGGAGTTGAACTCATGGGATTATGGGTGGCCAGAGGCATTGTCCAATACTGAAAGAACTTTAAAATGCAGTCCCTTAGTGGCAAGGTACTTCTTGACTTCAGGGACAAAGCATCAGTGAAACCGATCCTGAAAAGCAGTTCTCGCTGTCCAGGCCTTCTTGTTGTACAAGCCAAAGACTGGCAACTGGTGTTTATCTTTTTCCTTCAGGGATCGGGGTTGGCCACTTTATAGATAAAGGCAGTCCTGATTAAAAACAAACACATAAACAAACAAAAAAACCCGAGTGCATTTGCACAAAACAGTAGAGTTAGCCTATCCCTTCCTGCTTTAAGTGTTGGAACTCACTTCTCTTCCTAATGTTTTTTTGTGACATTTTCTCCCAGATTAGGACACTTTCATCTGCATTAAAAACCCATTCAGGCAGATAGTCTTTCTCCTCAGTGATTTTCTTAATGGCATCTAGGAATTTGTCTGCTGTCTCTTGGCTGGCGGAAGCTGCCTTCCCTGTTATCTTGACATTTTTTTAAGCTTTCCTTTTGCTTTAAGTTGTCATACAATGATTTCACTTTTTCTTGAATCACATCAGAGTCTACAGGTATGCCTTTCTTACAGCAGACTTGCACCCACGTAATGCTGCATTTTCAATACAAGGTAAAAATGTATTTCACAAGAAGTACAAGTTTTCATGCCTGTTGGTGTAGCTACAGTGACAGCTTCATGTGTTTTCTCTTGTTTTTCTTTTTCCTTTTTTTTTTTTTTTTTTAACATGGTCCTTTTTTACAATGGTCCTTATGCTGGATTCATTTGTCCCGAAATGGCGGGCAATATCAGCTGCAGACTTCAATCTACATATCAGGCACTTCAACTTTTCCTTGTAATGCCACGACTTTTCCTTGCTTCTTGGGAGCACTTCAAGCATCACTAGTGGCACTTCGTATGGGTCCCATGGTGTTATTCAAGGTTAACGGTACTGCATTAAACATGACGCAAGATCCATGAGAATTGTGAGAGATCACTCTTTACTGCAATACGCAATTTACAGGAGAGGGGAACAGCTCACATGGAGATGACTGGCATCACATGGTGTTTTAAGCAGACACTTGAGCTCACCACAACAGCAACAGGAGGTGGCTATGAAGTTATAGACTGTACTACAGTTTTATGCATGTGATTAAATACTGAATCTTAATGCTCATTTATGTTTCTTTCGAGTGCAAATCGTGTCATGTACGGTCTGTAACTGTTGGTGTGCATAGTTTTGATAAATTTTAACTTTTCCAGCCGGGCGCGGTGGCTCAAACCTGTAATTCCAGCACTTTGGGAGGCTGACGCAGATTGCTTGAGCTCAGGAGTTCAAGACCAGCTTGGACAACAAGGCAAAACACCTCTCTACAAAATATACAAAATTAGCAGGGTGTGGTTGTGTGCATCCGTGGTCCCAGCTACTTGGGAGGTTGAGGTGGGAGGATGGCTTGAGCCAGGAAGGCGGAGGTTGCAGTGAGCTGAGATCAAACTACTGCACTCCAGCCTGGGCAATAGAGCCAATGAAAAAAAATTATTGGCTGGGCGTGGTGGGTCACGCCTGTAATCCCAGCACTTTGGGAGGCTGAGGTGGGTGGATCACCCGAGGTCAGGAGTTTAAGATCAGCCTGGCCAACATAGTGAAACCCTGTCTCTACTAAAAATACAAAAATTAGCAGGGGCATAGTGGTGGGCACCTATAATCCCAACTACTTGGGAGGCTGAGGCAGGAGAATCGCTTGAACCCAGGAGGCTGAGGTTGCAATGATCCAAGATTATGCCACTGTACTCCAGCCTAGGTGACAGGGCGAAACTCTGTCTCAAAACAAAAAAATTCTCTTTTTATAATAAATTTGTGTATACTTTATGGTGGTAAATGAGAAAATAGACTAGTTTCTATACATACTTTATGAATTAATGACACGTCTAATGTCTTCTTAATTTGTTTGCTATTTCTAGACTATGCAGTTCATCTGCAAGTTTTTTCAAATTGTCATAATGAAAAACTCCACATGTAAGTGGACTTTTCCAGTTCAAACTCGTATTGTTCAATGGTCAACCGTACTAACATATTTACTTACATATGTTCACTCAATGGAATCCAGTAAAGATTACTCTATCTTTAAAACTGTTGTATACCAACACTTGGGGTTCTACAGACCATAAATTCAATCAAAACAACCCTCATTTACTGGTTGCGTACTGTACTGGGATATAAAGATATATAAGCTATTTGTACTAGTTTGTAAATTTCATGACGATTGGGACCTTGACTGTGTGGCTTGCTTACCCACAAGTCAGTGAAGACTGGGCTATAATAAGTGCCTCTCTCCTGCTTCCATTACTCTCCCATTTTTTTTCCAATTATACAAGGCCTGGCTCTACCTTAAAACAGTCACTATTACTAATTTGTGCCCTAAAATCTTGCCTGAAAAAATGTATATGGCTCTAGAACCCTAAATATATCAATAATCCTTTAGTTTGGCAAAAGTGAACTGTGGAATGGTAACTGTCTAATTTAAAAGCTGAGTATCCTAAAGAGTAAGTCAGAAAGCCATCGGAACACCAATTCATAAATTCTACAGTGGTGTCCATAAACAGTAGGTTGCAGTAGTCAGTATCACACGTGGTCAACTGAAAACAAATGTAGCACCTAGGATCAGGAATCTTCAAACAGATGGTGAACTGCCCTACCAATTCCTAAGTGACAAATGAGGATGACAAAATGACTTTGGTTAACAGTGATGGAGAGCTCTGGATTCTTGGATTCCTTCAGCTTTAGGCTTACTACTAAATCTCAAACTTTCTCCCTTATCTGCCAACTTCAATTACCACGTTTGTCTTGTGTTTCTTTTTCTGTTTGCTCTGGTACCCTCAAAGACATATACACATACTTCCAAGAGAGATAAAAATGTTGATCTACAGGATATTAAACAAAGTGTAGAAATGGAAAGAGAAGGAAGAAGAGAAAACAAAAATAAGAGAAACTGCACTCCAAATTCTTTTTCTCTTTGGCCCTGAATTTGTGGAAGTATTTTCTACAGGTACTGTGATCCACTGGGCATATGGAAAAAAGAGGATGGCACCTTCTCATGAACCTGCGAGCAGCTCCAGCTTTCCACATTTCACATGTCTGTTAAGAACTGCATCTAGGCTACTCTGGGGATTAGGTCTCTCAGCTGAGATTAGCTGCCTTTAAAACAAACGGAAACTGATCTTAGTTTCCCTTGAAAGGATGAAACTGGCCCCACACCCTAACAATAAGTCTCACTATGATAATAATAAGTAACTGTTTTCTATGACTCAGTTCAGAATCTATGAATTTCAAACAATATTAAATATGGTATTTCAAGTCAGCAAGAATTTTTACAGTTTACTGGCATTGGCTAAATAATAGCAATTGTCAGTTATCCACCATAAAGCAAGACCAGGACACATATGGCTAACCTAAGCACATAGACATCAGAATCATAAAACTAAAAGGCTTGAGTTATTTCCTTACCTTGCTCAGAACATGCCCTAGTAGGAGTATTAGTGGGGATTACAGAAAGAACAGGAAATAGGAAGAAGAGAGTGACGTAAATGACTTACAGACAATATAAAAAGCTGCTAAATGATCACATTTTGGCTGTGTAACAATGTGCCTGGAATAACGGATTCATTTAAACTTGAAAACAGGAAGCTAAGCCTCTTAAAATTATTTCTTGACTTCATTTTGAGCAATTACATAATAAGGTTTGCTTCCACAATAAGATTCACCTTAATCTTACCTCTGGTAAACAGAATTCAGGCACAGAATCCACAAATACATGACCCGAGCACTCCTTTAGCTCCTAAAAGAAATGAAAAGGAAAAACACAAGGAAGAGATACCCAGTACATATAGGACCAAATAAATATACTCCTCAAACAAAACTTTTCACGAAGAATCATAGACTACTAGAGTTGGAGGGAAGCTGGGAGGTTATTAGGCCGACTGTCCTGTGTTTAGGCTCAGGCAGGTCAAGTGTCTTATTAAGGGTAAAATGCTGGTTGGTTGCAGACTCAGGACTTGAATGCACATTTTTTGAAACATCTTCCATGCATGGGTATGTGCTGCTCCCACAACCCACAATCCAGTGGTTTCCAAATAAGGTATGCAAACTGTACTAGCAACACCGGAATTATGTGGGGACGTGGATTACAAAAAGATCCCTGGCCCTATCTAAGACTGAAGGGATCAGAAACTGGGGATGAGGCCATGGAATGTGTGTTTATAACAAGCACCTCCAGTGATTCTGTTATGCTGTCAGGCTAGGAGTCATGGCCCTACATAAACTGTTTAGAGGCTTTTTCTCTACCTACCAAGGGTTGGGAGGAAAGGGGGACGTAAGGAGGGAGGGTTAAGAGCCTGAAACAGGGATTCAGCATCCACCACCAGCACTACCACCATCACCACCTCCTCTGCTACCACAAGTACCACCACTGCCTCCACCATCACCACCACCACCACCTCCACCTCCACCTCCACCTCCACCACAACCACCACCAGCACCACGAATATAATGTTTTTCCTTGCACAACATACCATTTATTTAGCATTATAAACCAAATGTATTTATTCAAAAGAAAAAAGTATATGTATATATAAATACATATATGTATATGTATAAATAAATAGATATAGTCCAGCTTCTCACCCCACCCATGACCCACCAAATTTAATAAACCCCCACAGTCTTTCCCCCACAGACTGACCCTGAGAAAAGAGTTTGACAGAAGGTAGTTCATATGGGAGGTGCTGAGAAAACAGAGTGGAGAAGTGATCAGTGCAAAGGAAGGTGACAGATAATGGCTTTGTCACTGAGCCACATACAACTTGGGGCAACTGGAACTTATCCCCATGGGGAAACTCAGAAATGATCTAACACAGACAGTTCCAAATTATCCCACTGAGGAGCAATGGGGCTGAAATGTTTATATACCAACTCCTGCATTTTGTGCAGCCTCAGGAAAAAAACTCTCAGGCAAAGCCATACAGACACTGGCAGATGGAATTATGACAGAGGACAGTGAAATAGCAAAGTCCAAGAGATATGGGTGGGCTACCAATAGGGTCTGCTACGATGCCTCCTGAAGGCCACTAATGCTTTCTCCTCTCACTGACACTTTAAACTGAAGTCCACAGTGAATTTTTTGCACCATCAAGGTTAAAGCTACCTATGACTTCACACTGAAACCAGTAAAAGATAGAATGTGGTTGACAGTTTCCTTTGCTCTTTCCAGAAAGGGAAAGATACTTTTGTAATTTTGTTCTATCATGTTTCCATTAGTCACTCAACATATATTATACGTATCTATATATACATGTATCTATAGTTACATATCAGAGTCTGAATGATTTTACTCTCAATCTTTATCTGAAAATAGGGCACTGACTACATAGTACTGTCCTTTTGAATGTTATAAGTCTCATATCAGAACCTTGATAGACAATTTCCTCCCCTTGCCTTCCACTATACACTCTGGTTCCTCTCCTTAGATGAGTACCATTTAACTAGTGACAGGCTGAGCCGAAAGGAGACTGAACACTGTTCTTAATTACAATGTACCTGCCAGCTAAAAACAAATGAGCAATTATGTTTAATGGGAGAAGACTCCCTACTCCCTTAGGATGAGGTTAAAAATGATTAAAGACAAATCATGGGAAATTTCAAAGCTTTGCCTGGCCTTAAATGGGCTATGTAATCTTCTTCCCCATAATGCTACATTTCAGGACAGGGCATATGATGAAGTCTCCTTGCAGGCTGTCATCCTTCCTGACCTGCAGAAGCATATTTGCCATTCCAAACACTTACAATGTCACTGTATTTTATTCACCACTCCCTTCTAATGAAATACTCCCACATACACATGCAAGTCATTTCGCTCACAATGCACTGGTAATGGGATGCTTCAGAGCCTTTTGCAGGGAACAATGATTTATAGCCAGCAGGAGAATCAGGCTGAAATCAGGTGCACAGGTTTCTGAATGTCACATAATTTTACAGTCAGCTCTGAAGAAAATCTGGTTTCAAATTATGCATTTGGCTTGTACTTGAGGCTACAGTGCAGTTACAGGAATTAATTCTGTAAAAAGAACACCTCTTTATTTAATAGTATCTATTACAAGAGAAAATGCTTTATTTAGATGAATCATGTTAAGCATCTTTAAACTCTTAGTTTTTCAAATGTGAAACTGAGGAAAGGAAGAATGATTTAGGGGACTAAGAAGTGGCCTGAGGGGGCTTTACAGTCTTTAACCTTCCTATACCTCTGATTTTAGTACAAAGTTTGACTAGCTTATAGTTGGAACATTTTTTGGTAGCTTTAGTCTTTCATTTATTAAGTAACTGTCTAACTACTGATCTGAGGAAGAAATTACTGAAAAGATAACCTAATGTCAAAAATTTAATAGCCTCAAAGAGAAAGAAGTAATTTAAGCCATTTATTTTAGGTGTAGTCAGTCATTAAAGTCGTAATAGAACTCCAAATCCCAGATTCCTAGAACTGTTTTTTTTTTTTTAAATCATCTATAAAGATTATCCATTCTAGACTATCAGGACAGGCTGAAATGGGATCACAGATCATAGTGTGGGAGACCCTCTACTCAAATTTACCTAAGAGCACTGTCCCCTACACACGAAGGCACTGCCAGGGAAGTCAAACACTCTGCTCCTCAGACCATTCCCTACACAGTGGCCAGAGTGATCCAATCTGACAATGCCACTGTCCTTCTGTAACCTTCTGTGGCCTCTCGTTACCCAAAAAAGAACCAAGCTTTTTACAAAGCCCTACCTGATCTGACCCTTGATAGAAGCAGTTTGAAACTCATCTACTTGAGGATTTTAAAGTTATTTAAAAAAAGGTTTTACTCTTTCCAATCACAAAATGAACTGGATTGATTCTTTAAAAAACCTTGTCTTTGAAACACTCATTGCAATTCTAGAAATAACAGTTTTCTTTCTGTGGTGATAAAAGGTATTTGCAGCAGAAGTACTTAAATTTCTACACATGAGCAAAACGGATCTGAATCAGAACAGTGACATTCTCTAAAAGGCACTTAAAAATAGTAGCTACCATGTCCTGAAGACCCCAGCATAGATCTTGGGGTTTTTCAGAGAGGGAAAAAAAAAGCCATCAGTCACACTACTACAGGGTGGCTCTGGTATGAGAAGATAACTTTCCACTGTGTATAGATAGGCTTTAGTTTGTAGTCTTAGATATTACCTTGTCCAAGAAAGCATTTCCATCCTTCAGGGACCAGCCAGGAAGACTGGACAGCCTGGGACTGCAAAACAAAATATTAAGATTAAATTAACCTAGATAGATTATAATCCTCAATGATTTCATGGTAACTGTACTGTCTCCATAAAGTTAAGAACAGTTTAAAATTACTGGTAGTAGTTCTTATCCTAAATACCAATCAAATATAAGAGAAATAACCATGTTGTATCAAGCTTAAAAATTATGTGGCAATAGGATATTAAAAGGTCAAACAGTTTGGTGGAAAATTGGAAAAACTAAAAGAATCGTATGCAGAATAATAAAGAAAAAAGAAAGATGAGACATGAGAGCCTTTTATAGTTGTCCAATCATCCCATCTTCTTTCCCATGTGTCTGGCCACAGTCCTTAGGACAGGGCAGAACAGGCATCATCTTATTGCGGATGAAAAAACAGATGCAGAGAGAATAGGAGCTCTGATGAGAACACTGCCCTACCATCTACCCATCAGCATTCACCACAAACACGAATACCCGAATTCCAGTCCAATCTATGCTTTGGGTTCACAGCTTTACAAGTGGATTAGTCCCCTGTCACCTGTGACTTGAGCTTCCAATTCTGGAGAATGAAGCTACTTTTCCCAAGTGTTACAAAATGACACCATGTCTAAAGTGAACAGCTTCTAGCAGATGAGGTCAATTTCATGTGTATGTTACATTTTAAAAATCCGAATTAAAAAATCATTTACTACTAGTAATCTAAAGATTTAACTGTGTACTACTAGTTGACCAGAAGAAATATAATACAAGCTGAAAGTGCCAATAACTCAGGAGAGAAAACAGTATGCTGGTAAAATTAAAAGCGTAATGACCAAGGTAATGTGTGAAGAAAAAGCCCATCAGGATTCCAAGTTGGATGGCAAAAGGATTTCAGCACTCACTACAAAATTATCTTCTGTGATGCAAAAGTTAAGGACAAAGTAAGGGTGCGGGACTACAAGAATCAGAAACCAAGTATCTGTAAGGTCTCTCTTCCTCTTCTCAAAATAATTTGGTCAGATGCTAAGTCTGTAAGTAGATGATAGGTATGAAAGTCAACATAAAAGCATAAATATGTGAATATCTGTGAATCTTTTAGAAATGGTTAAAAACCTGAATAAAATATAAACGCATCTACTTTCAGAAAAAAGTGAGAATTGGGGGTGGGGCTAAGTTTTTTGTCGTTGTTGTTGTCGTTGTTTTTTGAGACGGGATCTCGCTCTGTCACCCAGGCTGGAGTGCAGTGGTGCAATCTTGGCTCACTGCAACCTCCGCCTCTTGGGTTCACGCCATTCTCCTGCCTCAGCCTCCTGAGTACAGGTGCCCGCCATCACATCCGGCTAATTTTTTGTATTTTTAGTAGAGATGGGGTTTCACCGTGTTAGCCAGGATGGTCTCAATCTCCTGACCTCATGATCCACCCGCCTCGGCCTCCCAAACTGCTGGGATTACAGGCGTGAGCCACCGCACACAGCCGGGGGTGGGGGTTAAGTTTTAATTATTAGGTTGGTGCAAATAATTTTGACATTAATTCCAAACTTCCAGAAAAGTTGCAAGGATGTGAATACAATGGACTCTCACATACCCTTTATCTAGATTAACTGTTTACATTTTGCCTTCATTTATCCAAAAGTGAGAATACTGATGTATATTAGAGAATGAAAATCACTACTGGAGGCCAGGTGCAGTGGCTCACACCTGTAATCCCAGCACTTTGGGAGGCCAAGGTGGGAGGATCATTTGAACCCAGGAGTTTGAGCCCAGCCTGGGCATCATAGTGAGACCCTGTCTTCACAATAAATTAAAAAAATAGCAGGCTGTGGTGGTACACGCTTGTAGTCTCAGCTACTTGGGAGGTCAAGGAGGAAGGATCGCTTGAGCCCAGGAGGTCAAGGCTGCAGGAAGCCATGATCGTGCCACTGCAACAAAGTAGAATCTTGTTTTGAAACAAGACACTGTCTAAAAAAAACAAAAAAAGAAAATCACTACGGAGAGAATCAAATTTGACTGGTATAAATCATACCTGATAACTTTTTTTTTTTTTTTTTTTTAACTCTGGGAGTTTTTAAAAAAGTTTTTTAAATAAACTCTGGGAGTTTTCTGCTCTAACTTTTCAGAAAAATATGCTATTACCATTAGTTGTTTTAATTCCCACCTCATTTCATAGTCATATATTTTGAAGACTTCTTACTTCTTGAAAAATATATTTGCTATCAGATCAGATTAAGAAAGCAAGTATTCCAATAAAAGTGTAATGACAAGACAATGTGGATACTGTTCTCATTTCATGCATATTAACTCTCTAAAACAAGGTTGTAAATATCTACTTCCCTTTATAAAGATAACTGGATCAAAGGACACACACTCTGTCTGTTCCCCATCAGACCCACACAAATCAGATGACAGATGCAGTTAGCTGTCCTCAACAAACGTTGAGAAATAGTAAGTTGCTTATCAGAATGTAACTAATTTTTTAACAAGCAAAATTTTCAGGTGTTGTGGTTTACACTCCTGGAAAACATTTTTTAATAACATCAAAGCCATCTATCATACCTGGGTGGTTACTTTGGGTTAGAGCCACTGCTAGTAGATGAGACTGAATGCTGAAAGGAAATCATGACCACGTTGTGACAATAGTGCCAATGACAAAGGGATGCAAATACATCACCACATGGCAAAGGGATGCTGACTATAGAGATGAAAATATTTGCTTACTGTGTTCCAATGAGTTAATGGATAAACCATAAAGAGTAAATTTTAAGTTACCAAAGGGGAAGGGACTTAGTTTTTTGCTTTTAATGATTACAAAGTTCGATGGTGTAAACTTTGTTAACAAGGAGATAGAGATCTTCCCACAGAAATCTAATAAAATGGCCGGGCACGGTGGCTCATGCCTATAATCCCAGCACTTTGGGAGGCAGAGGTGGGTGGATCACCTGAGGTCAGGTGTTCGAGACCAGCTTGGCCAACATGATGAAATCCCATCTCTACTAAAAATACAAAATTATACGGGCATGGTGGTGCTTGCCTGTAATCCCAGCTACTTGAGAGGCCAAGGCAGGAAAATCACTTGAACCTGGGAAGCAGGGGTTGCAGTGAGCCAAGATGGCACCACTGTACTCCAGCCTGGGCAAAAAGAGCAAAATTCCATCTAAAAAAAAAAAAGAAAAAAGAAAGAAATCAATCTAATAAAATATGGGAGGTAAACGTGCCCCCCCCAAAAAAAAAGATTGTAGAAGAGCACATCTTTGCACCCGCTATTTTACTAACATTTCTTAGGAAAAAAGGATACCATTAAAATTTTTAGTCGAAAAAATGTATAAAAGATTTTTAAAGGGGCCAGGTGTGGTGGCTCACGCCTGTAATCCCAGCACTTTGGGAGGCCGAGACCGGCAGATCAGGAGGTCAGGAGATCGAGACCATCCTGGCTAACACGGTGAAATCCCGTCTCTACTAAAAAAAATAGAAAAAACTAGCCGGGCGAGGTGGCGAGCGCCTGTAGTCCCAGCTACTGGGAAGGCTGAGGCAGGAGAATGGCGTAAACTCGGGAGGCGGAGCTTGCAGTGAGCTGAGATCCGGCCACTGCACTCCAGCCTGGGAGGCAGAGCAAGACTCCGTCTCAAAAAAAAAAAAAAAAAAAAAAGATTTTTAAAGTAATTGTTTATTTTGGAAAAATAGGTAAATTATTCTAAGATTTCTGTGGAAAGATTTACGAAGTTTACACAGTTGAACTTTAATCCTTAAAAGCAAAATAACCTTAGACAAGTAATCTATTGCCTAGGAAAATACTGAAAAGAAGATTGAACATCATACACAATTTCTTTTTTTTTTTTTGAGGCGGAGTCTCACTCTGTCGCTCAGGCTGGAGTGCTGTGGCGCGATCTCAGCTCACTGCAAGCTCTGCCTCCTGGATTCCTGCCATTCTCCTGCCTCAGCCTCCCGAGTAGCTGGGACTACAGGCGCCCACCACCACGCCCGGCTAATTTTTTGTATTTTTAGTAGAGATGGGGTTTCACCACTTTAGCCAGGATGGTCTCGATCTCCTGACCTCAGGATCCGCCCGTCTCGGACTCCCAAAATGCTAGGATTACAGGCGTGAGCCACCACGCCTGGCCTGCAATTTCTTTTTTATTTTTATTAAAGACAGAGTCTTACTCTGTCGCCCAAGCTGGAATGCACTTGTGAGATCACACCCCACCGCAGACTCAAACTCCTGGGCTCAAGTCTCAGCCTTCAAAGTAGCTGGGACTACAGGTACATACCACCACATCCAGGTATGAAATGTATTACTTTTACAATCAGAAAATAATAATGAAAGAGGCATGAGTCCATTCATTCATTTATTCAAAAAATACTAACAAGCTTAATACCCAGTGCAAAGTGTTGGAATGATAGTAAATAAACAATCCTTTCCTTTTAGGAGTTTGCAATCTAGTATAGGGAGTCATTACACCAGAATAAAATAAGAGCTCTGACAGGGGTACACAGGAGGTGCCATGGGTTCACAGAAAGGGCACTTTTGACAGTTTGCAGTGAGGTGGTAGAGTAGAAAATAGGAGTTAGGAAGTGAAGGTGGAGGAGGTCTTTCAAGAAGAAGGAAACAGGGAAGAGCCTCATCACAGGGTGCGGTGTTGCAGGTCAGTGAGGTGCTCATCACTGATTTAGGAATCTTTTTTTTTTTTTTTTTTTTGAGACGGAGTCTTGCTCTGTCGCCCAGGCTGGAGTGCAGTGGCCGGATCTCAGCCCACTGCAAGCTCCGCCTCCCAGGTTTACACCATTCTCCTGCCTCAGCCTCCCCAGTAGCTGGGACTACAGGCGCCCGCCACCTCGCCCGGCTAGTTTTTTGTATTTTTTAGTAGAGACGGGGTTTCACTGTGTTAGCCAGGATGGTCTTGATCTCCTGACCTTGTGATCCGCCCGTCTCGGCCTCCCAAAGTGCTGGGATTACAGGCTTGAGCCACCGCATCCGGCCTGATTTAGGAATCTTTATTAGTATGTCAAGATGTTGGTGACAGGACTAGGTGCCAGTGATAGGACTGTGAGCAAAATACTCCCTCCTCCTAAGGAAGCAGGCGAGGCACACGGATCCAGTCAGCATGCAAATTGATGGGGACAAGTGGAGGCAGCATCCAAAGATTTCCCTAGGGACACGAGGACTGAGTTGAGATCTGGACAGGAGCAGAGTCAAGGGGAAACTGGGGGCAGGGCCTGAGGGACTAGAAAAAGTTTAGCTCCCACTTACAGGTGAGAACATATAGAATTTGGTTTTCTGTTCTTATGTTAATTCACCAAGAATAATGGCCTCCAGCTGCATCCATGTCACTGCAAAGGGCATGATTTTGTTCCTTTTTCTGGCTGTGTCGTATTCCATGGTGAACAGCCCAGCAGGTTCCTTCAGTCCTTTTCACCACCAGTCCTTGGCATGGACAGCTTCCATGAAGGTTATTCATTTATTCACATGGAACTTTGAGCAGATTCCAAGACACTCCCTCCCAGTCCCCATCCAGCTAGAATGCCATCATTATGTCCTTCCTACATCAAAACTGTAGTCATGGATGATCTCACACAGTCTTCCAAGCTGGAAAAACAATACATGTGACTGCTCTGAGGAAGGAGTCAGAAGATTTCTTTGAAACTATTTAATAGAAGGAAACAAAGAACAAGAGGCAGAGTATAAAGAAGGTAGTGGAGGGGCAGGCGTGAAGCCTGATACACTGAGACGAGTGTGGTGTTTGTCCTAAGAGCAATGAAAAACCACTGAAAGGTTTTAAACAAGTAATATAAGATTAGATTTGTGCTCCTAAAAGATTGTGGGGAAAACAGAACCATGTGCCTTCTGATGATAGACATCATCATCAGCACGGTATTCCTACCAAAAACAATAACCCCAACCTAATCATGAGGGAACATCAGACAAACCCAAATTGAAAGTCATTATATGAAATAATTGGCCATACTCTTAAAAACCTCAAGGTCATAAAACACGGACCGGGAAAGTCTTCCAGATTAAAGGAGTCTGAAGAAATGACAGCTAAATACAATGTGGATGGGATCTGGATGAGATCCTGGACCAGAAATTACCATTTCTCTCTCTTGCTATAATGGGTTTCATAGTGAATTATGAATTGGCAAAAGTGGAGACATATGTATAAGGTATACAGATTAGACACTGGTATACTATCAAGGTAAATTCTCTGATTTTGATTTTTGTATCATGGTTATGTTAGACGATGTCCTTGCTCTTTGGAAATACACTCAAGCATTTACGGATGAGGTGCATCATGCCTGCATCTCACTCTCAAATGGGTCAGAAAAAAATTATGTGTATACATATCAAGAGGAAATGATAAAGCAAATTTGTTAAAATGCCAATAAACTGGTAAAGGCAATTAGGAAATGCTTGTACTGTTTTTGCAGCTTTTCTGTAAATCTGTAGGACTTCAAGTAAAAAGTCACACAAAAAAGATGACTCTTGATTGAGACAGGGTCAAGATGAGAACTGAAGAAACTGGTGAGGAGGCTTTAGTAATGATACCTATAAAAGACGGGAATGACTACAGCAGCACTGAAGAGAAGTGACTGGATTCTAGAACTCTTTAGAAGGTAAAAGTGTCAAGGCTTAATCAAAGATTGCATATGGAGCAGTGAGGAAAAAGGCTGAATCAAAGTTAACTCCCAGTTTTCTCATTTTTATAAAAGGATACCATTTACTAAGATAGGAACTTGAAGAAAACCGTATCTGGAAGGATTCGGGACCCAGTGTGATCATGAAAAAAAGTTTGAGGGCATGTTGAGTGTTTTTTTTTTTTTTTTTTTTTTTGAGACATAGTCTCCCTCTCTCTCTCTCTCTCGCCCCCCCCAACAACACAACAGGCCCCGGTGTGTGATGTTCCCCTTCCTGTGTCAAAGTGATCTCATTGTTCAATTCCCACCTATGAGTGAGAACATGCGGTATTTGGTTTTCTGTTCTTCCAGTAGTTTGCTGAGAATGATGGTTTCCAGCTGCATCCATGTCCCTACAAAGGACACGAACTTTTTTATGGCGGCACAGTATTCCATGGTGTATACATGCCACATTTTCTTAATCCAGTCTGTCACTGATGGACATCTGAGTTGATTCCAAGTCTTTGCTATTGTGAATAGTGCTGCAATAAACATACGTGTGCATGTGCCTTTATAGCAGCATGACTTACAATCCTTTGGGTATATTCCCAGTAATGGGATGGCTAGGTGAAATGGTATTTCTAGTTCTAGATCTTTGAGGAAACGCCACACTGTCTTTCACAATGGTTGAACCAGCTTACAGTCCCACCAACAGTGTAAAAGTGTTCCTGTTTCTCCACATCCTCTCCAGCACCTGTTGTTTCCTGACTTTTTAATTATTGCCATTCTAACTGGTGTAAGATGGTATCTCATTGTGGTTTTGATTTGCATTTCTCTGATGGCGAGTGATGATGAGCATTTTTTCATGTGTCTGTTGGCTGCATAAATGTCTTCTTTTGAGAAGTGTCTGTTCACATCCTTTGCCCACTTTTTGATGGGGTGGTTTGTTTTGTTCTTGTAAATTTGTTTGAGTTCTTTATAGGTTCTGGGTATCAGCCCTTTGTCAGATGAGTAGATTGCAAACACTTTACCCCATTCTGTAGGTTGCCTGTTCATTCTGATGGTAGTTTCTTTTGCTGTGCAGAAGCTCTTTAGTTTAATTAGATCCCATTTGTCAATTTTGGCTTTTGTTGCCATTGCTTTTGGTGTTTTAGACATCAAATCCTTGCCCATGCCTATGTCCTGAATGGTATTACCTAGTTCTAGGGTTTTCAGGGTTTTAGGTCTAACATTTAAGTCTCTAATCCATCTTGAATTAATTTTCGTACAAGGAGTAATGAAGGGATCCAGTTTCAGCTTTCTACTTACGGCTAGCCAGTTTTCCCAGCAGCATTTATTAAATAGGGAATCCTTTCCCCACTTCTTGTTTTTGGCAGGTTTGTCAAAGATCAGATGGTTGTAGATGTGAGGTATTATTTCTGAGGGCTCTGTTCTGTTCCATTGGTCTATACCTCTGTTTTGGTACCAGCACTATGCTGTTTTGGTTACTGTAGCCTCGTAGTATAGTTTGAAGTCAGGTAGCGTGATGCCTCCAGCTTTGTTCTTTTGATTTAGGATTGTCTTGGCAATGTGGGCTCTTTTTTGGTTCCATATGAACTTTAGTTTTTTCCAATTCTGTGAAGAAAGTCATTGGCAGCTTAATGGGGATGGCACTGAATCTATAAATTATCTTGGGCAGTATGGCCATTTTCACAATATTGATTCTTCCTATGCATGAGCATGGAATGTTCTTCCATTTGTTTGTGTCCTTTTTTATTTCACTGAACAGTGGTTTGTAGTTCTCCTTGGGGAGGTCCTTCACATTCCTTGTAAGTTCGATTCCTAGGTATTTTATTCTCTTTGTAGCAATTGTGAATGGGAGTTCGTTCATGATTTGGCTCTCTGTTTGTCTGTTATTGGTGTATAAGAATGCTTGTGATTTTTGCACATTAATTTTGTATCCTGAGACTTTGCTAGAGTTGCTTATCAGCTTGAGGAGATTTTGGGCTGAGATGATGGGGTTTTCTAAATAGACAATCATGTCATCTGCAAACAGGGACAATTTGACTTCTTCTTTTCCTAACTGAATACCCTTAATTTCTTTCTCTTGCCTGATTGCCCTAGCCAGAACTTCCAACACTATGTTGAACAGGAGTGGTGAGAGAGGGCATCCCTGTCTTATGCCAGTTTTTAAGGGGAATGCTTCCAGTTTTTGCCCATTCAGTATGATATTGGCTGTGGGTTTGTCATAAATAGCTCTTATTATTTTGAGATATGTTCCATCAATACCGAATTTATTGAGAGTTTTTAGCATGAAGGGCTGTTGAATATTGTCAAAGGCCTTTTCTGCATCTATTGAGATAATCATCTGGTTTTTGTCTGTGGTTCTGTTTATATGCTGGATTATGTTTATTGATTTGCATTATGTTGAACCAGCCTTGCATCCCAGGGATGAAGCCCACTTGATCATGGTGGATAAGCTTTTTGATGTGCTGCTGGATTTGGTTTGCCAGTATTTTATTGAGGACTTCTGCATCAATGTTCATCAGGGATATTGGCCTAAAATTATCTTTTTTTGTTGTGTCTCTCCCAGGCTTTAGTATCAGGATGATGTTGGCCTCATAAAATGAGTTAGGGAGGATTCCCCCTTTTTCTATTGATTGGAATAGTTTCAGAAGGAATGGTACCAGCTCCTCCTTGTACCTCTGGTAGAATTCGGCTGTGAATCCATCTGGTCCTGGAGTTTTTTTTGGTTGGTAAGCTATTGATTATTGCCTCAATTTCAGAGCCTGCTATTTGTCTATTCAGGGATTCAACTTCTTCCTGGCTTAGTGTTGGGAGAGTGTGTGTTGGGAGAGGAATTTATCCATTTCTTCTAAGTTTTCTAGTTTATTTGCGTAGAGGTGTTTATAATATTCTCTGATGGTAGTTTGTATTTCTGTGGGGTCGGTGGTGATATCCCCTTTATCATTTTTTATTGCGTCTATTTGATTCTTCTCTTTTTCCTTCTTTATTAGTCTTGCTAGTGGTCTATCAATTTTGTTGATCTTTTCAAAAAACCAGCTTCTGGATTCACTGATTTTTTGAAGGGTTTTTTTGTGTCTCTATCTCCTTCAGTTCTGCTCTGATCTTAGTTATTTCTTGCCTCTGCTAGCTTTTGAATGTGTTTGCTCTTGCTTCTCTAGTTCTTTTAATTGTGATGTTAGGGTGTCAGTTTTAGATCTTTCCTGCTTTCTCTTGTGAGCATTTAGTGCTATAAATTTCCCTCTACACACTACTTTAAATGTGTCCCAGAGATTCTGGTATGTTGTATCTTTGTTCTCATTGGTTTCAAAGAACATCTTTATTTCTGCCTTCATTTCGTTATGTACCCAGTAGTCATTCAGGAGCAGGTTGTTCAGTTTCCATGTAGTTGAGTGGTTTTGATTGAGTTTCTTAGTACTGAGTTCTAGTTTGATTGCACTGTGGTCTGAGAGACAGTTTGTTATAATTTCTGTTCTTTTACATTTGCTGAGGAGTGCTTTACTTCCAACTATGTGGTCAATTTTGGAATAAGTACAATGTGGTGCTGAGAAGAATGTATATTCTGTTGATTTGGGGTGGAGAGTTCTGTAGATGTCTATTAGGTCCGCTTGGGGCAGAGTTGAGTTCAATTCCTAGATATCCTTGTTAACTTTCTGTCTCGTTGATGTGTCTAATGTTGATAGTGGGGTGTGGAAGTCTCCCACTATTATTGTGTGGGAGTCTAAGTCTCTTTGTAAGTCTCTAAGGACTTGCTTTATGAATCTGGGTGTTCCTGTATTGGGTGCATATATATTTAGGATAGTTAGCTCTTCTTGTTGAATTGATCCCTTTACATTATGTAATGGCCTTCTTTGTCTCTTTTGATCTTTGTTGGTTTAAAGTCTGTTTTATCAGAGACTAGGATTGCAATCCCTGCCTTTTTTTGTTTTCCATTTGCTTGGTAGATCTTCCTCCATCCCTTTATTTTGAGCCTATGTGTGTCTTTGCACGTGAGATGGGTCTCCTGAATATAGCAAACTGATGGTTCTTGACTCTTTATCCAATTTACCAGTCTGTGTGTTTTAATTGGACCATTTAGCCCATTTACAATTAAGGTTAATATTGTTATGTGTGAACTTGATCCTGTCATGATGATGTTAGCTGGTTATTTTGCTTGTTAGTTGATGCCGTTTCTTCCTAGCATCGATGGTCTTTACATTTTGGCATGTTTTTGCAATGGCTGGTACCAGTTGTTCCTTTCCATGTTTAGTGCTTCCTTCAGGAGCTCTTGTAGGGCAGGCCTGGTGGTGACAAACTCTCTAAGCATTTGCTTGTCTGTAAAGGATTTTATTTCTCCTTCACTGATGAAACTTAGTTTGGCTGGATATGAAATTCTGGGTTGAAAGTTCTTTTCTTTAAGAATGTTGAATATTGGCCCCCACTCTCTTCTGGCTTGTAGAGTTTCTGCCAAGAGATCTGCTGTTAGTCTGATGGGCTTCCCTTTGTGGGTAATGCGACCTTTCTCTCTCTTAACATTTTTTCCTTCATTTCAACTTCGGTGAATCTGACAATTATGTGTCTTGAAGTTGCTCTTCTCGAGGAGTATCTTTGTGGCATTCTCTGTCTTTCCTGAATTTGAATGTTGCCCTGCCTTGCTAGGTTGGGGAAGTTCTCCTGGATAATATCCTACAGAGTGTTTTCCAACTTGGTTCCATTCTCTCTGTCACTTTCAGGTACACGAATCAGACGTAGATTTGGTCTTTTCACATAATCCCATATTTCTTGGAGGCTTTGTTTGTTTCTTTTTACTCTTTTTTCTCTAAACTACTCTTCTTGCTTCATTTCATTCATTTGATCTTCGATCTCTGATACTCTTTCTTCCAGTTGGTCGAGTCGGTTACTGAAGCTTGCGCATTTGTCACATAGTTCTCGTGTCATGGTTTTCATCTCTATCAGGTCATTTATGGACTTCTGTGCATTGGTTATTCTAGTTATCCATTTGTCAAATCTTTTTTCAAGGTTTTTAGTTTCTTTGCACTGGGTTCGTAGTTCTTCACGTAGCTCTGAGAAATTTGATCGACTGAAGCCTTCTTCTCTCAACTCGTCAAAGTCATTCTCTGTCCAGCTTTGTTCTGTTGCTGGCGAGGATCTGTGTTCCTTTCGAGGGGGAGAGGTGCTCTGATTTTTTGAATTTTGAGCTTTTCTGCACTGCTTTTTCCCCATCTTTGTGGTTTTATCGACCTTTGGTCTTTGATGATGGTGACGTACAGATGGGGTTTTGGTGTGGATGTCCTTTCTGTTTGTTAGTTTTCCTTCTAACAGTCAGGACCCTCAGCTGCAGGTCTTTTGGAGTTTGCTTGAGGTCCACTCCAGTTAGGTTACTCCCAGTTAGGCTCTCCAGTTAGGCTACTCTGGGGTCAGGGACCCACTTGAGCAGGCAGTCTGTGCGTTCTCAGATCTCAACCTCCGTGCTGGGAGAATCACTACTCTCTTCAAAGCTGTCAGACAGGGACATTTATATCTGTAGACGTTTCTGCTGCTTTTTGTTTAGCTATGCCTTGTCCCCAGAGGTGGAGTCTACAGAGGCAGGCAGGCCTCCTTGAGCTGTGGTGGGCTCCACCCAGTTCGAGCTTCCTGGCCTCTTTGTTTACCTACTGAAGCCTAAGCAATGGCAGGCGCCCCTCCCCCAGCCTCGCTGCCACCCTGCAGTTAGCTCTCAGACTGCTGTGCTAGCAATGAGGGAGGCTCTGCGGGTGTGGGACCCACCGAGCCAGGTACGGGATATAATCTCCTAGTGTGCCGTTTGCTAAGACCCTTGGTAAAGCACAGTATTATTTTCCAGGTGTTGTGTGTCACGGTTTCCCTTGGCTAAGAAAAGGAATTCCCTTCCCCCTTGTGCTTCCCAGGTGAGGCAATGCCTTGCACTGCTTTGGCTCTCACTCGTTGGGCTGCACCCACTGTCCGACACGCCCCAGTGAGATGAACCCGGTACCTCAGTTGGAAATGCAGAAATCACCCATCTTCTGTGTCACTCATGCTGGGAGCTGGACGCTAGAGCTGTTCCTATTCCACCATCTTGGCGCCAACAACCCAGTATTTGGTTTTCTACTCTTGTGTTAATTCACCAAGAATAATGGCCTTCAGTTGCATCTATGTCACTGCAAAGGGCATGATTTCATTCTTTTTTTATGGCTGTGTAGTATTCCGTGGTGTATATGTACCACATTTTCTTTATCCACTCCACTGCTGAGGGACAGTTAAGTTGCTTCCATGTCTTTGTATTATGAATAGTGCTAAGCATTTATTAAATGCCCTTGGTGGAGAGTATGATGGCCAAGCAATGAATACTGAAGAATGTCAATACATGATGGCCAATTATAGGAAAACACATCTCCAAAGTATACAGACAAAGAACGGTCATAGAGGTAAGAGGAAAACCAGGAATGCATTATCACGGAGGTCACTGCTACTGAATGGTCAAATAAGATGAGGACTGACAAATGCCCATCACGTCCAATGACATGGAAGTCATGTGGGACCTGAGAGGTTCTAGTGGAGTGGTGTGGGCAGAGTGAAGACTGGACAGGGTTTAGAAATGCTGAAGGGGAAAAATGAGTTGAGAGAAATTAAAATTGTTTTTTAAATTTTAAGTTAAATGTGATTGATTATAATTAAATGACAATCAACATGGAAAAGTCCAAGCAGATATAAATAATAATTTAATTAATTAGTTAATTGTAATAGTAAAAGGACTCTGAAAAAGTGATTAGGATGGAATCCAGAGAAGATAAAGCAACTCATTCATACAACAAATACTTACTGAGTAGCTACCACATGCCAAGAATAGTTCTAGGCAGTGGGGATACAATGGAGAATCAAATTCCCTGCCTTTATGAAACTTACATGTAGTGGAGAAGAAAGACAATCAATAAATATGTACTCATAATATAATAAATGCTACGAAGACAAATAAAGCAACTGAGCGGACAGACAGGGTCAGGAATACCACTTTAGGCAACTGTGCCCTGGTCTGAGCAAAAGGAGACACCTTTTGTAAGAAACCGTATGGACAGCTAACCATTCTGCTAGTAGAACTTCCCTCTGAGAGTGAAAGAATGGGAAGGGGAAGAGAGTTCTCATCCAGTTCTCATCATCCAGGAAATTCATGACCCCACAGAGCAGGTTGGGCTCCCTTTTGGAATCTCTCATGGTATCTTAGACTTCATTTTTTAAGTAATTATCCTAAATATATATACTTGTTTTCTAATCACAGGTGTAATTAAATATTCATCTGTGTGATATCTTTCTCCCTGATGGACTGTAAGTTTCATGAGGGAAAGTAGGTTGTTCTGTTCATCTCTAAATCCTCTGGTCCAGAACAGTGCAGATTTTTAATAAACATCAAAAAACAAACATTTTGCTCTTTGGGGGAAAAAGACAATAATATCAGGCTATTTTATTAGGAAATAACCAATTGTCATGTAATTAAGCTCCTCCCAACCCAGTTTTTAGGCAATATCTGTGGGTGGTACATGTACTTCTTTTTTTCTTTTTCTTGTTTTTGAGATGGAGTCTCTGTTGTCCAGGTCAGAGTGCAGTGGCACGATCTCGGCTCACTGCAACCTCCACCTCCCAGGTTCAAGTGATTCTCCTGCCTCAGCTTCCCAAGTAGCTGGGATTACAGGCAGCCACCACCATGTCCAGCTAATTTTTTTTTTCCTGTATTTTTAGTAGAGACAGGGTTTCACCGTGTGGGCCAGACTGGCCTCAAACTCCTGATCTCAGGTGATCCACCTGCCTCAGCCTCCCAAGGTGCTGGGATTACAAGCCTAAGCCACTGCGCCTGGCCTGTGGGTGGCACATGTATTTCTAAATGCTGGGTGTAATTATAACTGAATTCCATCAGCTTTGCATAAAATGTAATCTGGAATTATCTCTGACCTTATCCTCACACCACCTTACTGTACCCCTTATCTCAGAAAAATCAATAGTTGATGAAAATTTTAGATGGTTCATCAGGTTATCGCTGTGAATAATCATTGTACTCAGTGATATCTTCAGGAATGACTGAGATAAACTAGAAAGCTTACCCAGCTTGCTATGCTTTTGAGCTCTTAAATCTGCTTTAGATAGCTTTTCCATATCCTATCTTGTATGTGGTGTCACTTTTTGCTACTGTAAGTATATTTGCTTCTACAAGGTAGTCACATCTTTTATAAACTGTTTCTAAATAGTAGTATGCTGGGAAACCAATTTCCTAAGGCAAAGTCTCAGTTAAGCATAAACAGTGCTATTGTAGGCCTGAGGCAATCTGTCTCATTTAAGATATGAACTTGGGCTACATATGTGGCTCTAAATCTAAGGTTGACTTGGTATGAAAATAATGCACAGAAGCCTATCGAAAAGAAATGTCAGATTCCATGCTGTTAAGTCTCTGCAAAGGCTGTTAAATAATTCTAAAATTCAATTCTTGGGCTCATCAGTTGACCATTTACCAGCTCTTATGTGATGAAAGATGAAATATACATGACTTCAGTTGTACTGAGCAGATGCAGGAACATTTTACAGAAGCTCAAAAGAAGTTATAATAAAGAAGCCAATCAATAAATCAATAGAACACTTTCCATCAACTCAGCCAAAGGAAATTATTTTGATAAAGAACATTTTTAAGGGAACAAAGCAAACTTACGACAATACACTAGGTACTAGTAACATTTATACTAATGGTATCATTTTTCAGCAAACTTAAAGCTCATTTTTTCTTTGGCTGCACCAGCACATACCTTTGAACAAGTGGCAAAGGAAGGAAATTGAGGGTAGAGGTCATGTCCAGTCCACAGTCCAACATAATGGTGGTTGATTTGAATTTGAGCACATTGCATGGTAAGGTTGGGTGCCCTGATAGGCAATACTGAAAAAAATTAAATCACTTCGATCAGTAATCAATTACAGAAGAATCCTACAAAGTAAAATGAATTAAGTAACACTGACGATCTTCTCTCATAAGACCAGAATGTTAAGTTCAGCTAACTTTCTATGTGGTTTCCTCCCTTTTACTGCTTGGGGACTAGTTTCCCCAGCTGTTCAAAATACTCAAGTCTCAGATCACACCCGTCTGTCTTTTCACAGGGTGCCAAGCAAGCCTGGTTTTAGATGGGCCACAGTTATTCAAAATAGAAGGTTTCAAGGCTATAGTTATTCATTCTGTTCTCACAAGACACTGGCGAATTATCATCTTCCCCTTTGTATGGAAGTACTGTCTAAAGCTGTGGATGTCAATGCAACTCTAAGCTAGATACTCAAACTGTGCTCTAGGTTTGGTTTTCTCCCCTTGTAAATAAGTGACCTTGCTCAAAGAGGAACTGGTTAGAAAGGTTAACTAACAAGCATGAGTAAAGGTTTATGCTCAGTCTTGTCAGAAGAAATGACTCAAAAGGACAAGTGACTTCCCTGATGTGCAGACACTAAGCAGGAGTGTGGGAACCTACTTCCAGACAAGTAGGAGTCTTTTGCCTGTGGCGGCAGAGCTCAGAAGTCAAAGGGGCACAAGCCACAATGGTGTCTTCAAAGGAGAGTGAGCACAACACATTGACCCAAAACATTTCTCATGTTCTCCTCAATGTTGTGGCAGTAACAGATCTGCCACACTGAAAATTATCTATATGGGACACGCTCTGCCACTTTTAATAATTCCACTGCTGCTCTGAAGAAAAGAAATGGAGGAAGACCCTTTCCCCAACTTTTAAAGCCCTCCCTTGAGCAACAAACCCCAGAAAACGAAGGGAACAGTGTGTTAAATCCACTAGCAAGTCCATTCTCTCTATTTTTTTCCCCTTGGGACAGAGTCTCACTCTGTCGCCTAGGCTGGAGTGCAGTGGTGCGATCTTGGCTCACTGCAACCTCCACCTCCCTGGTTCAAGCGATTCTCCTGCCTCAGCCTCCCAAATAGCTGGGATTACAGGTGTCTGCACCAATGCCTGGCTAATTGTTTTGTATTTTTAGTAGAGATGGGGTTTCATCATGTTGGCCAGGTTGGTCACGAACTCCTAATCTCAAGTGATCCGCCCGCCTCCTTGGCCTCCCAAAGTGCTGGGATTATAGGCGTGAGCCATGGCACCCAGCCCTCTCCTGATTTAAGCACAAGGACAGCACGAGTGGGAGTGAAGCTCCATCAATGCCCAGCCCCATATGGCTACAGTCACTTAGGCTAAGTCTTTCCAGGTATTTGTTGCTCTGTTGGTTCTATCTTTGTAGTAGATGACTTTTTCCAGAGGACATTACAGGAACTGATAATTTTTGAAAACTGCATGTTCTAAAAATGGTAAGGCCAAGAGCCAAGAAGTTGTATTTTGCAAGCTGCTTCTTCATTCCAAGTTTATGTATGATGATTACATTTTACCAAACAAAAATTCACAAGTCATGGTTTGAAAAGATGCAGGGCACTTACAATGAAAACAATACAAAGTATTTAAAATTGCAATTGTCCTGAAGAAGTCTAGGATCCATGATTTCGGTAATTACATTTTACATAAGTTCCTTCTTTGATAGGTATCAGAATTACAGAAAATTTGTTCCTCCTAATTAAGACAGAGATATTCCTATCTCTACCCTCCATCTGGTTCCCTATTGCTACTCGGTCTTTATCCCCATCTAAAAACTATTTGTTAAAGATAAACTATCTCAAAATGAACACAAAGCATCATGTTAAACTTGCTCCAAATATAGCTAATGTTCCAGGAAAAGCTTTCCTATATTTTTCCTTTCAAAAATAAGAAAAAATCAGATATTCAGAAAAGCATGGAAGAAAATAAAACGAAATGCATATAACACTTATTTCTGAGTGGGAAGATTATTGTCCAATTTTCTTCTTTCGTCTTTCTCTATTTTCCAAAAGTTCAGCAATGAGCTTTTACTACATTTTTATAATCAGAAAAAAAAAAATGTGATTAAAACAAAACAGAAAATTTAGCCAGCCACGTTGAATGACAAAATTTTTATCTTCCTCCTTAACTCTAAATTATGGAGGATAAGGTACACCAGAAAACAGAACAGTATGTACAATTTTTAAAAGCTGATGCTCAAAATATTTCAGCAAAGGAAGTTCGCTGAACGACTTTACATTTGTTACTGTCGTTAAAGGCCAAAGGCCAAAGAAAAGTGAGGAACGCTTTCTAACAGCTACCACCAAACGGAACAAACATTTTTAGAGCACTGATGAAAGGTGCCAGGCCCCGAGCTCATTCGCCTTATTTGTATGGATGAGAAGGTTGAGCTCTACCAAGTTTCAGCAGCTTTCCTGGGAAGAGCTGGACACACAGCGAGGTCTCTCTGACTCCAAAGATCCCACTCATGCTTCTCAAACTGCACTGCTCATCATGGGTCAACTGAGCGCACAGGAGCACAGAGTGGCTTGCCTGAGGTTCGCACACTTGTACAGGAGGTGCTTGCAAAGGGCCCAGACCTTGTGGCCTCTAGGGATGCTCTTTGGGCAATTCCAGTTTTCTGCCTCTGTCATCAAGCAGCGTATCATCTACTGAGGGTTATGAGACTAAGGCTCAAAACCAGTAAGTAATTATGGAAATAAAATTATCTACAATCGCACCAATCTGATCATTTTTATATTTCATCTTTTTTCATATTTGTAAAAGCTGTAATTTTAGTATTCATACTGCTCTGTGTGCTGCTTCAACTCTTGATGACTATGTTTTCCTCATGTTACATCACACCTCATTTTTATTGGCCTAAGTAAATATACCATGGTTTGTCTGGTCATTCATTCCCTTATTGTTGAACACTGAGGGTTGTTTCCTGTCACTCTACTATCACAAGCATGGCTGTGGTGATTACTTTAGTGCATAAGTCTTTTTCCACACTGGACTATTTTTTAAGATGATTCCCAGAAGTGATACTAACTGGGTCAAAAAAGATGAGGATTTTACGGCTCTTTCAATCTGCTGCCAAAATGCTTTCCAAAAAGGACTGTACTTATTTACAATGTCATTGGTAATATATCAGATGATCTGTTTCACTGCTCAAACCCATGAGCATTATATTCAAAACCATGTAGAATCTGTACTGAAATGTAGTTATCACCCTAGTAGTAGCCAATTAAATGACCCTAACCAAGGAAAGTTAACTATGTGATAAGTGGCTTTAGTTCTGAGAGGCAGTTTGGTGCAATGATATAAAGTAGGGAATTTGAAGTTAAGACTGCCTGGGCTCAAATCTTGACTGCACTCTGTGTTAACGTGTGATTTGGGGAAGTTACTTAACTTTGGACTGTAAGGTGCAGTAATAGAACCTATCCCTGTAGCAGAGTTGATGGGAGGACTAAATGAATGGACACACTACCTGGTAAACAGTAAGTGCTTTTAGTTGCTATTAGTTACAAAATCATTAAGGGGCTGAAGAGGTCATCTAAGTTTGGATGGAGTAATTTATATTCTGCAGTGGCATTCACTAACATCTTATATATGTGCGTCCCCTAAGACTAGGTGAAATGAATGAACAATTTTATAAATAGTTCCCATTTTGCTAGTCTGCTCTTCAGGAAGATAGATCCACTAGTAAGTACAGAATAAACTTTATTTTTTTCCAGCTTAACAAGCACATAGCAACGCTTTCATGTTCACTTTATTTCTACTTAATTAAAAAGCTACAGGTTTTTCTGTGATCACAATCTATAGTTGGCTCTCCATATCCATGGCTTCTGCATCCACAGATTCAACCAACAACAAATGGAACAATATCTGAAAAGAAAAAACTACAAATAATAAAATATAACAACGCAGCAAAAGTTATATAAATTTTAAAATGCAGCCTGGGCGTGGTGACTCATGCTTGTAATCCTAGCACTTTGGGAGGCCAAGGCGGGAAGATCACCTGAGGTCAGGAGTTTGAGACCAGCCTGACCAATACGGTGAAACCTCGTCTCTACTAAAGATACAAAAATTAGCTGGGCATGGTGGTGAGTGCCTGTAATCCCAGCTACTTGGGAGCCTGAGGCAGGAGGATCACTTGAACCCCGGAGGCAGAGGTTGCAGTGAGCTGAGATCATGCCACTGCACTCCAGCCTGGGCAAGAGCAAAACTCTGTCTCAAAAAAACAAACAAACAAACAAAAAGCAATGTACAACTATTTGCACAGCAATTACATTGTATTAGATGCTATCTACTGTGGGTATGGAGGGACTACTATACTATCTGTATTTCCCCGTGTGCCTTTTTTTCACAGAATAAGTGGAAACTGGTTTTGAAAGTTACATGTGGCTAAGATAAACATTATATTTTTTGAATAAAAATTTTATCAGTTATACTTAATGTATATATTTCTCATTCTGTTATTTTCATTAAAAAGCTTTTATTATGGGCAGGCATGGTAGCTCATACCTATAATCCCAGCACACTGGGAGGTCAGGGCAGGATAACTTAAGGCCAGGAGTTTGAGGCCAGTCTGGGAAACACAGTGAGACCCTGTCTGTACAAAAAATTTAAAAAAAAATAGCCAGGTGTGGTGGCACACAACAGATGCCAGAAGACAATTGGAGTAGTATCTTTGGGGTTTTAAGGTAATTTGCTCCCCCACAATTCCAACACCATCATTGTCGAGAAGTAAAGTTAAGAAATTTTCAGACCAATAGTAAGTAAGAATTCACTATTTCAACACCATCACTGAAGGAGGTATATTCAAGGTTATATTTCAGGAAGAAGGGAGTTGAACTCAGAAGAAATAGGATACAAGAAGGATTGGTGAGCAAATAAATTGGTTAAAATATTATTAAATAATAACTATTTTAAAAGTCAAATAATTCATTGACTCTAAAATGTGATGAAAACACATCTGTCTTTTATTTACACACCACTGAGAAAAACAGCAACAATGAGAAATAAAACACAGTGCTTTAATGATGGGACTGAACAGTGCATTATATTATTATGCTAACTTCTTTTTACTTTGAAATTCCTTTCATATAGTGCAAGAAATTTGTCATTTGTCTTTATGTGCATTAGAACGAGATAGACAATGATTCATCAAATGAAAAAAAAATGGATGTATCTATATGATTTAGAAATAAACCTAGAAAGCTATTTAGAAATAGCCCAGCTACTTGGGAGGTTGAGGCAAGAGGATTGCTCACACCCTGAAATTGAAGGCTACAGTGTGCTGTGATCATGCCACTGCACTCCAGCCTGGGCAACAGAGCTAGACCCCATTTCTAAAAAAATTAGTAAAATTTTTAAAAGCCTGGAAATAGATTTTAAGACAAAGATTATTATATAATGATAAATAGTTCACTGGTAATATATAATAACTGTGACCCTTATGCACAAGCAATGTAGCCTCAAAATACATGAAGTGAAATTTGACAGAATTCCAAAGATTTCAAGGGGAGAAACCTGCTGCCAGTCTAGCTGTTTTAAGCTGCTATTAAAATATGCTCTTTGTTGTTGGTGCTCTGATTTTTCAAACACAGGTATGAGGTATAACTTACTTTCCTTTTGGTTTACGCTTCTAACACATAAGAACTCGTCTTTCACAACTGTGAAAAATACTGTCAGCCATGATCACTTTGAATATGGCCTCTCTCCATTCTTTCTAGTTTCTACTTCTGGAATGCCTATTAAATACATGTGGCAATGTTTCATTTTACTCCCCCTTCCCTGTTTATCCTTTCTTTCTTTTTTTTTTTTTTTTTTTGCTATGTATAGTGCATGCTGGGTATTTTCTTCAGATTTATCTTACATTTTGCTAATTCTTTCTTTAGTGGTGTCAAATCTGCTATTTAACCAACGGGTTAAATACTGAAATTTTCTTCCCGTGACTATGTTTCTCAAATCTAGAAGTCCTCTTTCCTTATTAAAAACAGCATCTTATTCTTTTCAAAGGTTTGGATTCCTTCCTACATGCCTTTAAATCACTTTCACATATTACAGAGTCTCCATGTTACACGATTTTCTGAAGTTCTTGGTAGTCTTATCATGTCTACTCATCCTTACTCATGGTGGATTTCAGATCCTTGAACAGTTTGCATGGTGAGCTCATTTTTGGTAGGGCTTTGTGGGAATTCTGCGGGAACTCTATGAGGAATGGGTTGAGGCAGGTCCCCAGTAAATGTCACCATTTTGAGACCATTTTATGTTGATTTCTCAACTTAAATATCTGTACTGTAAGGGGAGCATACACATCAGACTCTCAACACTCTCAAAACACTGGCCCAAGCTCCTTGCAGAGAGGTGCTTCCTTACAGACCCCAGGAGCAAGCAAATGAAATTTTTCTAGTACTCCCTTCACTGATGTATATAGTCCTTGGGAGTTTCTTGATTATCAATCTTGAAATATGCATTTTGAATGTCACATTTATTACTAACAAGATTAAATCATATTATGCTAAGGTTTCAGCAAATCTAATACTTCAAAAATCTGCTGGCTGGGTGTGGTGGCTCACGCCTGTAATCCCAGCACTTTCGGAGGCCGAGGCGGGCAGATCACGAGGTCAGGAGATCGAGACCATCCTGGCTAACACAGTAATACTCCATCTCTATTAAAAATACAAAAAATTAACCGGGCGTGGTGGCGGTTGCCTGTAGTCCTGGCTACTCGGGAGGCTGAGGCAGGAGACTGGTTGTGAACCTGGGAGGTGGAGCTTGCAGTGAGCCAATATCCTGCCACTGCACTCCAGCCTGGGCGGCAGAGCGAGACTCCGTCTCAAAAAAAAAAAAAAAAAAAAAAAAAAAAACCAAAAACAAAAAAAACTAGCCGGGCATGGTGGCGAGCACCTGTAATCCCAGCTACTTGGGAGGCTGAGACAGGAGAGTCACTTGAACCTGGGAGGCGGAGGTTGCAGTGAGCCGAGATTTAAAAAAAAAAAAAAAAAATAGGCTATACAAACAAAATGACAGCCAGCCAACATAATCTCACAAAAATCTTTAAAAGCAGTATGAAATACTGTGAACTTCATTTAAAAAAATTGGCAAATTAGTAAATTTGGCAATTTGGTCATAGGACAAATTGAATTTTAGTGAACTGACTTTGGGTAACAAGTCTGTTTTTTTTTTTTTTGCAAAAAGAACCCTAGTCTAAAACATCATCTATGTTCTTTTCCCTAGTCTTGTTTAAAGTAATTACAATATGCATAGTTATTATGCTATGGTGTTTATTAGGTATCAGGTACTACTCTGTAAGAACTTTATATTTTAACTCTTACATTCCTCCCAAGAACGCCATGAGGTAGGAATTATTTTCTCATTTTACAGATGAAAGAAATGAGGCACAGAAAGTATAAAACTTTCACATGATCTCAAAGTTCTAAGAAAATGTGCCAGGACTTGAATCTGGACGGTGAGCTCCAGAATCAGTACAGTTAGCCAACACAGCATACACACCGTGTTACACAGTATGAAAGGCATTGTCAGAGACCTAAAGAATTACTATTTTTTGCAGAGATGGTATACTCTAAAAGGCCTTATTTTGAATTGGTAAGAATGCAGATGAGTTTATAATCTGGTTCTGAACAAAGAGAATTAGTTAGCTGACTGATGCAATAAAGCAAAGGTCCCAAGTAAATTAAATTATTAAATTGCCCTGCAATCCATTATAAGCAGTAATTTTCTTTCGTTGGTTTCCTTTCCATTCAAAAAGAGTGAGAAGATTCTCTTCCTGTAAAGTAGTTTTGCTGCTGAGACTGCCTTTAATTATCTATACTGTAACCTATAACTTCTAGGCTGAATTGATGCCAATAGCTCTTACTCTTGCTTGAGAGAACTGCACAGTCATAAACTGTTTTTTCGTTAAATAGGCAATAGTGTTAATGAAATAAGTTGTAAATGACATCACCAATTTTTTCCATTTTCTATTTAACCAACCCATGTATCACATCATCCAATATCTCATTAGATGTCAGCATAAAGTATCAGTTCTAACTTTGCTGATACATTGATATTAGCCTGAATGAATCCCTAAATTCTGTGGGTCTCAAATATCTTTATCTGACAAATGAGGAGATTTAACTAGATTATTTTAAGCTTTCTTTTAACACACAAATGTTGTTTCTCATTATTCCACCATTTCACTGGGTCAATCAAAACTCCTCTTTTATATAACCTGTCACCAACACGTTTGTGACATTGTACTCTTTACAATTGACTTTCTGGGCCTGACGCGGTGGCTCACGGCTGTAATCCCAGCACTTTGGGAGGCCGAGGTGGGAGGATCACCTGAGGCCAGGAGTTCAAGACCAGCCTGGCCAACATGGTAAAACCCCGTCTCTACTAAAAATACAAAACTTAGCTGGGCGTGGTGGCGCGTGCCTTTAATCCCAGCTACTTGGGAGGCTGAGGCAGGAGAATAGCTTGAGGCAGTGGAGGTTGCAGTGAGCCGAGATCACATCATTGCACTTCATCCTGGACTACAGAATGAGGCTTCTGTCTCCAAAAAAAAAAAAAAAAAAAATTGACTTTCTGAAAATGTAAAAAACTATACAATGCACAAGCTGGAACTAATTTCAAGATCATCTAGTCTAAATGCTTCCTTTTAAAAAAATCTTTTATTATTTTCTTTTTAAAAAGTTTAAAATAGAGATGAGGTTTTGCCACGTTGCCCAGGCTGCTGTTGAACTTCTGGGCTCCAGCGAGTGATCCACCAGCCTTGGCCTCCCAAAGTGCTGGGATTACAGGCGTGAGCCACCATGCCCAGCCTAAATATTTCTTTTAGAAACAAGGAACCCTGTTCTTCCAGAGCTTGTAAACTTTTCTCTTCTCCAACACATCCGAGTATTAACATTCACTGCCATCAGTAAATGCAGCTTACTAGGAGACACTCCATGGCCTAACAGGGCATATAAGGTTCCCAGAGGGACAGGGAGCGTCTCTACCTTGTATTACCCCATTCTGAGATGCTAGCTTCCACTGAGGCAAATTTGCCTAATTTGGAGGCAAATTACCCCTGCTAGGAATTTTGGGCCAGGCCCTCCAATAATCAGAGTTCTATAAATACATTTCAATTTTATTTGGTAATCTTTCACTTTCTTCCACTTTGTGTCTTGATTCCATCTCGCAGGAGAGCTGTTAAATGTGCCAATCATACTCACTGTCAAAGTGACTACACAGCTGGATAAAAGAGAAGGATAATTTTCCACTTGTGCAGAAAATCTGTAGCATGCATGGTGAACACAGAAAAGCCACTTTCTGGTTGAAGAGTGGCTAGATATCACACACAGCTGAGTAACTGCCACTTAGGGTTGCTCCCTCACGCTCATCCTTGGCTTTCCATGAAAACGAGACAAGCAGCAGAGGGTGGTCATAAAAAGCAAAATTTCCGCAACAGAAGCACAGGAAGGGTGGAAATGTTGATAGTAAACCATTAAGGGTAAGGGAAGGAAAACAGGTAGGGGCTGCCTTTGGAACCAACATTGTTGGCTATCTGGAACCAGCACTTAATACACGTTAAAAAGTAATTATAGTTGATGAAAAAAAGTTCATGGAACTATATATGTGACTCTGTTTGTTATATATATGTATATATGTATGTATGTAGGTATGTATAAAAGACTGTAACCACACACACCAAACTGACTGAAGTGGTTACCACAGGGGAGAGTGGTTGACCATACTGGAACTCTCACTTTCTACTTAGATACTTCTGTATCCTTGACTACTACTACTTTTAAACATTAACCAGAATTTTTTTTTTTTTAAAGAAATCAGAAAAACCCCTTTTTTTCTCTCTCTCTTTTTTTTTTTTGAATAGTCACTACCAAAGAAGTTTCTATTGGCAACAAAGTTTTTAAGGACAATATAATTTATACAAATTGCTGAAAATGTGCAACAATGACAACTGGCAAGAAAAATGGTTAATGAAATGGTAAAACTTGTACATGGCTAGAGGATCAGCATCAAGAAGGGAGACTTATTAGTGTAATATTATTCAAGAGTAAGCTAAGAATTTATTCTAGCATGTTAGAAATATGCTTTTTTTCTCTCTCTCTTCAAACCACATATAAATGCAATGGTTCAAGTTTCAAGGTTTAGACAAATCTGGACATCACAATCAATCACAAAGCATGAAGCAGAAATACCATGGATACTAGGGAGTTCCTGATCACAATTGTGAAGACAATCAGGAGGGGGTTCCCTAACTTAACAGACTTTCAATGCAGACAAAAGTGTTTTATATTTAGGGGAAGATGCCTGGTATAATACATTTCAGCAAGAAGGAGAGCACGCCTAGTTTCAATCTTTGAACAAATATGCTGCTGGGTGGATCAAGAGTTGGGGGTGGGGAGAAGTTTACGCCCCTTTAGTCACTTCAGTTTTTCAAAGAAATGGATTGCCAAACAGCTTTTGATAAATTGAGTAAGTTTTTAAAGACAGCGAACATTTATTAATCACTGACTTCATGCTGGATTATTCGCATGCATTTATGTACGCACAAAAACCAGGCTGACTGGCTAAGTACTAGGGCCGAGAAAAGGCTTTTCAATGGAAAAACTTCTTACTAGTCACACCATAATAAATTAGGAGTCAGCAAAGGAAAGAGCTTCCATTTGCCTCTACCATTTGGTAGAGACTTTGGGAGAGAACGGAAGCAGTAGCTTCTTTACTAATGTATGCTGATCCTATAGATTAGGCAGAAGGGAGAGCCATACTTACCGGAGGAACTAGTTAAGTTTTGATTTTCAGTTTACCTTGGTCCATGATAAAATACTTCTTTGAAAATCTTTATTATGGAATCTAAGCAAGGAGATTCTAAAATTTTAGCGAAACATTTAATATAATTTTGGGGTAGGAGATAACTTTTTTTTGAGACAGGGTCTCACTCTGTTGCCCAGGCTGGAGTGCAGTGGTGTGATCATGGCTCACCACAGTCTCAATCTTCTGGGCTCAAGCAATCCTCCCACACCTCAGCCTCCTGAGTAGCTGGGACTACAGATGTAAGCCATTATGCCTGGCAAATTTTTGTATTTTTTTGTAGAGAGGAAGTCTCACTATGTTGCCCAGGCTGGTCCTGAACTCCTGGGCTCAAGCGATCCGCCCACCCTGGCCTTCCAAAATGCTGGGATTACAGGTGGGAGCCATCATGCCTGACCCAGGAAATAACTTTTAAGGCATGATCCTAAAGCCATGATCCTGGGAGAAAACACTGATAGATTGGATTACTTATACTAAAGACTTTTCTATGAGAAAAACTACTTTGAATAAAGTAAAAGATTATCTGGGAAAATAGTATTTATAAAACCAAGACAAAAAATTGATACCTTTAATATATAAAGAGCACTAACAAATGAGTAAGAAAAAGACAAAGATTCCAACAGAAAAATGTGCAAAAAGCACAGTTAATTCATGAAATACAAATGAGTGAAAAAACATATGCAAAGATGTAACAGAAATGCAAAGCAGAAACCCAGAAGAAATAAAAGTGTAATTTAAAACTATACTGAGATAAAATGCCCAGTCCATACATTGGCAAAGAAGCTAAAGATGAGGTTGTGGGGAAATGGAAACTCTTATTTACTCTATGGGTAAAAACTAAAGCAGTCCTGAAGAGCAATATTGCATCAAAGTTTAAAATGTGCATGTATAGTCTTTGAACAAGAAATTCCACTTAGGAATTTACAATAAGCAAATACAGTAACTAGATGGGTGCAAAAAATATAAACAATATGTTTTCATCAGCACTGTGCAGGACAGTAGGGAATAAAAACCAAAATGTTCAACAGCATAATACGTCCATACAATGTTATATTGTAAACATATTTAAAACGAACTATATAAATGTTCCAAATGAAAAAGCTTATGACCATTGTCTCTCATTATCTATATGTCTCTTCTCCTTTTAAATTAGAATCCATGTCTCAGTTGTAATTATGGCCACCTGGAACAAAAACTATTTGCTAGACTTGACTGCAACTAGATGTAGCCATGTAAGAAAATGCTGGTCAGTAAGGTATAAATAGAAGTAGTGTACACAACTTTGAGAAAGTATCAAAGGGAGAGGACATGCCTTTCTTTGTCCCTTCCTCCTTCCTTCTGGTTAGAATAGGGATATAATGGCCTGAGCTGGTAGTCATATTGGATCACAAAGAGGAAGTCATGGATTACAGATGGTGGAGCTACAAGCTATCAGGAGAGCCTGGACCTGCCACAACAGCCCTGGACTATTTAACTCAGCACATCATTTACACAAGAGAGATGTAAACATTTATCCTGTTTAAGCCACCATTACTTCAGGCTTTCTGTCACTCAGAGCTGAATCTAATCCTAACTGGTGTACAGCTTTAGGGTGACTCACACAGAAGTTATCACTGTACACACCTATCATAGCAGGTATACCATAATGACTGATTATTTGAGGTGGTGAGATTACAGGTGATTTTTATTATTTTCTTTATACTTCTCAGGATTCAGAAGTATATTCTGAAAATTTTTTCTTACATCAATACGCACTGATTCTGTAATAGTTATTTTTATTTTGAGAAGTTTTCTAAAAATGTGTTAAAAAAAACAGAAGCTTTCTTTTACTTAGTTCCTTGAAAGAACTCTCTTTAGTTTAGTCAGATTGATTTCTTTTGAAAAACAACTATATTGCCTGACAGTTTCCCACTGAATCTCAGCAGCCTGCCAGGCACACAAATAGATTTTACTAGGCTGAATTTCTTAAGGTTTCCTGAAGAACCCCACATAAAGATGGTAATTTATCTTTATGGATAGATTTTCCATAATGGATTTATGGATGAATTTACAGATGAAAGGCAGTTTGCCAGTCCTCTACCAAGTTGCTATTTGCAGATAGGTGACATATTCAACAATTTCACCCTTTAAAACTTTCAGGTCAGCATAATGTTGAATTAAAGAAGTCAGACACAAATGAGACATAAGGTATAGTTCCATTTAAATGAAGTTCAAGAATAGGCAAATGGGAGACGCAGTGATTTAAGTCAGAATAGTGATTAACTGGAGGGAAAGTTATTGACTGGGAAGGAAATAAAGTTGGTGGAAATGTTCTGGATCTTAATTTTGATCATGAATACATGGATGCATATATAGGTAAAAATTCATCAAGCTGTACGTATGCTTGAAGTTTATGCTAGCTGAACTGAATGAAAAGTATACCTAAAACCAAACAAGCACCCTGTGGACCGCAACATACTTTCTAGTAATTTGTCTATACTCAACATGTTGATGTGACTGAGAATACATATTTATCAGTTCTGGAAGAAGAGGATACCCCCTGCTCACTATCTCTTCCTCAACAGAGATGAAAGTCAAGGAATTCTTTAAGGTTTCTGTTCCCTCCTTATTCACATCTGGGCATTCTTCTCATACTGTATCATCAACTGGTCCCACTGATTGTCGGGATGCCTTTTGCCCTCTGGTGTATTTGTGAATTCTGTTACTGCTTCCGAGGTCTTCTGTAAAGTGCTAAAAAATATTTTCTCTCCTATGTAGGTAATTCTGACTTGGAATTTGCTTTGATGCATTTGCTAAGCTCCCTAATTCTTCTTGTTTTGATTATATGTCACTTTCCTAAATATTTTCTGTAACTGCAACGAAGTCATATTTTTTGATTTCACATTCCAGTTTTTCTTAATTGTGTGAAATAAAGCTCTTTTAACTCCTTGGTCCCAGATTTCCAAAGGGAAAAAATTAAAGGCTCTACATGTTTACAAATTCTTACTTTAAACTCTTTTTTTTTTTTTTTCCGCTCAGGCTGCAGTGCAGTGGCGCAATCTTGGCTCACTGCAAGCTCCACCTCCCAGGTTCATGCCATTCTCCTGCCTCAGCCTCCCGAGTAGCTGGACTACAGGCGCCCACCACCACGCCTGGCTAATTTTTTGTATTTTTTGTTTTTTAGTAGAGATGGGGTTTCACTGTGTTAGCCAGGATGGTCTCGATCTCCTGACCTCGTGATCCGCCTGCCTCAGCTTCCCAAAGTGCTGGGATTACAGGCATGAGTCACTGCGCCTGGCCACTTTAAACTCTTAAACTTCCTTGAAACTTTTTCTGGAAAACAGAAAACCTCCACAATCCTTACTCTTTACTGTCCAAACCACTCAGCTTTGTAGTTAAAACCCACCATGCTTTTGCTTCAATTTGCCTAACTTCCCCTTCCAATACACTTATTAGGTCTGCCCCTCCCCCACTTATAGTGATCTATTATTGCCATCAAATACACAAATCTGTCAGATGTTAATAACATATATAATGAAACTAATTTCATGAGTAGCTGTATTAGTCCATTTTCACACTGCTGATAAAGACATACCTGAGACTGGGCAGTTTACAAAAGAAAGAGGACTTACAGTTCCACGTGGCTGAGGAGGCCTCACAATCATTATGTAATGCAGAGGGGAGCAAGTCACATCTTACATGGATGGCAGCAGGCAAAGAGAGAGCTTGTGCAGGGAGACTCCCATTTTTAAAACTATCACATCTTGTGAGACACATTCACTATCATGAGAACAGCTTGGGAATGATCCGCCCCCATGATTCAACCATCTCCCACCAGTCCCTCCCACAACACACGGGGATTATGGGAGCTACAAGATGAGATTTGCGTGGAGACACAGATCCAACCACATCAGTAGTTGATATTCTGAACTATCCAAATAGGAAGATGTCACCAGGGGGAAATAAGTCCATTTTTGTACACACTGCTACAGAGCACTACAAAGCAAAAAATACAAAATAAATTGTACACATACATTATTGGGGAAATGGAACTTCTCCAAATTATTTTTACTTTAGCTGTTCCTTCTACTTGGAATAAGACAAAACACTCCTTCTTGAACATATTTATCAAAGTACTTTTCAAGGTCAGTTCAGATTTTGCCTCTCTAGGGAACTGTGATTCTCCCATTGGAATTCATCTTTTTTTCTTTCCTTCAACTTTTAAGTTCAGGGGTACATGTATAGGATGTGAAGGTTTGTTACATAAGTAAATGTGTGCCATCGTGGTTTGCTGCACCTATCAACCCATCACCTAGGTATTAAGCCCAGCATCCATTAGCTATTCTTCCTGATGCTCTCCCTCCCGCTACCTACCTGATGAGATTAATCTTCCATAATCTTAATCTTACATAGGTAGGTCCCTACTGCCTGTATCAAAGGCTATCACCAAAACGTTATATTCTCAATCACATACATTGAATATACACAGTTTGTTCAATAGTAACTGATAGGTAGGATCTATGTCTTATTCATCTTTATGTCTCAGAGCACTGAGAATGTTTTATACGAGATAGACATTTAATAACATTTGTTCAATCGTATAGCCAAACAATGGATTTTTGTTATTGCTTCTCTTATCCGTTAGCTGTAACTATCACAGTCATCAACATAATCATCAACAGTTTCTTCCTACTGGATACATAGCTTCAATCAAAAACCATTTAAAAATAAGCCACCACCTACGGCTCTGAGCCCCTTTGTGTTTCTACAGAGATTTTTTTTTGTGGGGGTGTGTGTGAGTGGCCATTGTGTTTATTTTAACAGATTGATTGTTTACATTTCTTGGGTTTATCAGGCCTCTCTCTCAAGTACAGAGAAACTATTTCTGGCTGTTCTGTTTTCCAAGGAAACCTTGCAATTTTCTTTTAAGGTCATAGAAATCTATTACTCATTTCTTCCCTGTGTTTTGGCTAGGATCATGTGTAGCAATCTATTACTTCTATGAGTCTGCTATGCACCACCTAAGACTTTAAGTTATAAAATCCATTGTTTACTCAAAAGTCTGGAAAGGGCTTACAAGATATAATTAACTGCCTAGGACACACAATAAAACACAAATATATTTTCTCTTTAGAAAAATAACTTATTGTTAGGCTATGTAAAAGAATCTCACTTTACTAATGACTAGAAAATTATGGACCAAGAAAGCAGCCAGCTACAGCATGTAAATTGAAATATATACAAATTTCAAGCCAAAAGTCAGTATGCCCACTCTAATCAGAAACAGAGATGCCTACCACCAAAACTCCTATTCCAAATCATTCTGTACATGTAAGCCACTGCAATTACATCAGAGAAAGAAATGAAGTGTAAAAAAAATCTGCAAAGTTATGCACCTGGAAACCCCATGAGAATCAACTGGAAAAGGCATTAAAAATTAAAATTCAACAAGGGGCCTGTGTAGTGAACACAAGAAATAAATAGCCTTCTTACATGAAAACCACACAGGAAAAGATTTCAGTTTTAGTAACAATCAAAAAGATAAAGTATTTAGATATAGATTTAACAAGAAATATCTAAAAGCTATATTAACAAAAGGTTTTAAAACGCTACAAAGAAACATTTAAAAAAAGATTTAAATAAAGGAAAAGATGTCTTATTCTTAGACTCAATGATATAGTAAAATAAATTAGTCAATTCTCTTCTTAAATTTTATAAATTCAACCTGATCCCAATAAAATTACAAAAAATATTTTACCAGGAACTAATAATTGTAAATTTATACGAAATGTAAAAATCTAAGTTTTATACAAAAAAATAAATGTCTGAGAGCAGCCTGGAAAATTCTGAGACACAGGGCAATGAACAGGAACAAATACTATAAGATATTAAAATATACTCCAGAACTACATAAGGTAAAACAGTTTACTACTGGAATATTAATAGATCAAGAGGAAGATAACTGAGCAGGAAACGGAAATACAAATGCTTTTATAAATATATAAAAATATGCTCCACATTGCATACATATGAGAAAAATCAAATTTAAAATATAATGATATAATATTTTTTCACTTTTCAGTGAGAAAAAAACAAGTTTGATCATTACATTGTAGTGGTAAGAATTAGGATATGCTACTGGCAACTGCAATTTGATAAATCTCTATGGGAGCATTTTTGCAATAAACCTTAATAAAAAATGCATATGCCCTTTGAACTATCAATTTCACCAGTAGAAATGTATGCTATAGATGTACTTCCTAAGAGGTTCACAAAGGAGATAATCTGTAAAACATGAGTTGTAATTGCAAGAGACTGGAAACAATTAATGTTCATTGATAGAAGTTTTGTTAGATAAATCATGGTATATTTAAACAACAGGACATTATGCAACTGGTTTTTCTTTTAGCAACAATATGAATGTATTTTTGAGATATATTGACACTAGTTTCATAATTATGTTTTAAATCAGCAACAAAAACCATGCCCTAAACTTTAATCATGAATGATTTTTAAAATAGCTGGGGAAGGGTATATATAGGTGGTGGAATGATATCTTTCAGGCAAATACCCACAATTCTAAATTCTTCCTACAAGCAATGAAAATAAAAAGTGTGTCAGAAATATTTTCTAAAAATATTTGAGAGCAGTATTGAAAATATTTCATTGTTCAGAAGAAAAGTATCTTGAAACCAAAAGAACTAGGATCTTGTTAAATGCAGATTCTGTTCATTAGGCATGGGTATGCAGTCTTATAAAATGAAGTCGTTCTAGATATTTATATGAAATAATCTTAAAGACACATCTCTAACTTAAAAAAGAAAAAGCGATATGCCAAACCAATGTGGATAATATCTCACTATTTTTGTCAAAAATAAAATAGGGATGAAAACTATATACATGCATGAAAATCCACAGAATATCTTTGAAAAATACAAAGCAAACTGATAACTGAGATTGCTCCTGGAAAGGAGGATAAGGAGTGAAAGCGTGGGAGGGAATCATTTCACTGTTTCTGTTTTCCTGACTTAGGGTTTCACTCTGTTGCCCAGTCTGGAGTGCAGTGGAGCGATCATGGTTAACTGTGGCCTTGACCTCCTGGGCTCAAGTGGACCTCCTACCTCAGGCTCTTGAGTAGCTGGGACTACAGGTGCGTGCCACCACATCCAGCTAAAAAAAATATATATATATATTTTGTTCTGTAGAGACAGGGTCTGACTGTGTTACCCAGGCTGGACTCAAATTTGTGGGCTCAAGTGATCTTCCTGCCTTGGCCTCCCAAAGTGCTGGGATTACAGGTGTCAGTCACTGTGCCTGGCCTTCACTGTTTTTTTGTTTTTTTTTTTTTAAGTAAAGTATACTTTAAAAATGTTGGGCTGGGCGTGGTGGCTCACGCCTCTAATCCCAGCACTCTGGGAGGCCGACATGGGCGGATGACGAGATCAGGAGATAGAGACCATCCTGGCTAAAACTGTGAAACTCCGTTTCTACTAAAAATACAGACTTCATGTCTAAAACACCAAAAGCAACGGCAACAAAAGCCAAACTTGACAAATGGGATCTAATTAAACTAAAGAGCTTCTGCACAGCAAAAGAAACTACCATCAGAGTGAACAGGCAACCTACAGAATGGGAGAAAATTTTTGCAAACTACTCATCTGACAAAGGGCTAATATCCAGAACCTACAAAGAACTCAAACAAATTTACAAGAATAAAACAAACAACCCCATCAAAAAGTGGGCAAAGGATATGAACAGACATTTCTCAAAGGAAGACATTCATATCTTGACACATGAAAACATGTGTCATGAAAAAATGCTTATCATCACTGGCCATCAGAGAAATGCAAATCAAAACCACAATGAGATACCATCTCACACCTGTTAGAACGGCAATCATTAAAAAGTCAGGAAACAACAGGTGCTGGAGAGGATGTGGAGAAATAGGAACACTTTTACACTGTTGGTGGGACTGTAAACTAGTTCAACCATTATGGAAAACAGTATGGCGATTCCTCAAGGATCTAGAACTAGAAGTACCATATGACCCAGCCATCCCATTACTGGGTATATACCCAAAGGATTATAAATCATGCTGCTATAAAGACACATGCACACGTATGTTTATTGCAGCACTATTCACAATAGCAAAGACTTGGAATCAACCCAAATGTCCATCAGTGACAGATTGGATTAAGAAAATGTGGCACATATACACCATGGAATACTATGCAGCCATAAAAAAGGATGAGTTTGCGTCCTTTGTAGGGACATGGATGCAGCTGGAAACCATCATTCTTAGCAAACTATCACAAGAACAGAAAACCAAACACCGCATGTTCTCACTCATAGGTGGGAACTGAACAATGAGATTACTTGGACTCAGGAAGGGGAACATCACACACCGGGGCCTATCACGGGGAGGGGGGAGGGGGGAGGGATTGCATTGGGAATTATACCTGATGTAAATGATGAGTTGATGGGTGCAGCACACCAACATGGTACAAGTATACATATGTAACAAACCTGCACGTTATGCACATGTACCCTAGAACTTAAAGTATAATAATTAAAAAAAAAAAAAAATTAGCCAGGCATGGTGGCGGGTGTCTGTAGTCCCAGCTACTCGGGAGGCTGAGGCAGGAGAACTGCTTGAACCCGGGAGGTGGGGCGGAGGTTGCAGTAAGCCAAGATGGTGCCATTGCACTCCAGCCTGGGCAACAGAGCGAGACTCCTGTCTCAAAAAAAAAAAAAAAAAAAAAAAA